>NC_069075.1:8907238-9207238 GCF_025698485.1 Gossypium arboreum | reverse complement strand
TGTAAAATGGCACAACTTTCCTGCTGTCTCATAGTTCCCTTCTTTCAGAGATAACTTTTTTGCTTTGATTTTTTTTTTTCCTTAAAGCATCCATGTATCCTATAGATGAACATGGACGTGGAGATATGATCCTTTAAATGCATGAAAATCGTATCGGAAGCAATGCCATCTAAAAATAATGTTTGTAAAGTGAGAGTAGTACTAGGAATGCCACTATAAAAAGGTTTTCTTATACTCTACTTAATCATATAGAAAGAGATTAAGAAATGTTAAATGTCAAAAACAATGGGTAGGCATGGGGGATTGGAGCTTGAAACCAGGGATATTGTAACCCTTTTTCAATAAAATTAACTACAAAACCATGTCCTCAATAATTAAGTGATGGTATCTTTAGTAGGTATGGGTTTTGAATCCCGGTTTGGGGCTTGAAACTAGGCATGCTACGATTCCTTTTCTCAAAAATTACAAGCAATACTATCAAAAATTACAAGCAATACATTGTTAAGAGAGGTGATTATAAATCTGGAAAAGATTAGTCTTTATAATTATAAAATGAATCTGAAATTTTTTTTAATTGTGTTTGTTTCATTTTCAATTAACTTTCTGGAAAATCTTATATTTTCTAATGTTTGGATAGGCCTATTTAAAATATTTTTCGTTTAACAAATTTGCATGAAATCATTTTCTAAAGTTATTCTTAGTGAAAAACCACAAGATAACTATATTTGTTACAATATATTATAGTAGCATTTCTTTTTACTATCAAAACTTATTTTACAATAATTAATATCTTATATAAACTTAATAATAAATAGTGCCTAATTAAAAATTGTACGAGGTGAGAGTTGGAAGGATAAATAAAGTTGAACATAATTTAAACAAATACTCATATTTATGTAATTAAAATATTCATGTTCTATACTATTAAATATTTATAAATTGTATTGTATATTTTTATTAAAATATTGATATAAATATTTTTAAATAATATATTAAGAATATCATTTAAATTTTAAATTTATAATTGTTAAGATTTATTATTAAAATAAAATTTTAATATTAAATAAATTTATTGGATTAATAATTAATATTAATTATATTAATAATTTATTATATTATTAAGTATAAATAATAAAATATGCATATTTAATAATATTTCATTTTAATATTTTAATATTTTAAATATTTTAAAAATTAAATATGATAATTTATTATTAATATAATAATATTAGGTTTTATTCAAGTTAATTTTATATAAAATAAAATCTCATAATGGAGCTTTTTTTATTTAGAAAATGACCCTTTTTTTTTTCAAAAGAGTAAGTCACTTTTTAAGAAAAAATTTATTTTTCATTAACTTATAAGTCATTTTCCATTGATCAAGTTTTTTTATGAAACAAACACACAAAATATATATATAAAAGAATATTTTCTGTAAATCAAACACACTAATTTTACATAATAATAAAAAAGTTACTTGTATACCATGACGTCTACAATAAACAAATGCAAATTACTAATTCAAGTTTATTTTTAGGATATTTGGTTCACAAAATGAAAGATTATGTATATTATTTTATTTGGTTTATTTGATTAAAACGTAAATTTTATTATTTGATTGATGAATTTAAAATTATTTAAAATAATTTTTACTAAAATGTCTTTATTGTAGTTTTTTTATAACCTGCAACTTTCATTTGACTTTAAAATTTCTATTCTCATTTTGTTATAAAAATATAAACCTTACATTTAATATATTATATCATTTATATAAGTAAAAAACTTTATCCCATTATTTGAATTTTAAAATTTATTAGTACATATTATTTTCTTTTTAATAAAAGTAATTTAGATAATTTTAAATTTGATTAATATACTATTTATATTAAAAATGATACTGATTTTATTAACGGATTAAGTTAAAATATTATACTATAATAATTTTAAAAATGTTATTATTTGGTATACTGGTAGTGTGCTTTTTCATTCCACAAGCAACTTTAAAAGTTATCTTTCAATATTTTATTATAAATATTTTAATGAATTATATAATCAATTTAAATTATTTATTAGATAAAATGATAATTATTTTAATTTTTATAGTTAAATATTCTTTTATAACAATGATAAATATTATTTTCACAAATAGTAACATTATTCTTGGATCAAATTTAGCTGCCAAATCTGAAAAAAAAAAATAAGATTGATAAAGAAACTTTCAAGGATAAAATGGTAAATTAATAAATAAAAGTAATACCTCTGCTGCACTAGTGAACTTACTGCTGTTTTCAACTCCAGTTGGTTTTTGGAATATCAATGTAGTGAAAATTAATTTTGGTTGCACTGAAATGCTCAACCAAACAGGTTGTCAGTGAGGTTGGTAGCCCAACTGTACCTCACTGACGTTGAACGGGGAACCAAAGGCAACCATAGTAAAACAAAATAAAAAATAATATATAAAAAAGGGACACGTGGCAAATTTATAACTTTGCTTGTGGAGTTAAAAAAAACAACATTGTCAGTGTATTATAGAGTTTTTAAACTCCATAAATAAAGTTAGAGGGTTAACAGCTGTTTCATAAAAGTTTACTAAAATTTTTAAAAATAAATATTTAAAAAAGAAACACATACTAATTTTTTAATGTTGCTTGTAGAATAAAAAAAAAAGTACATTGTCAGTATTCTTAATACTAACTTAATAGGGTAATTATTTGATACATTGCCAATGAAATTTTATAGACTCCACAAATAGATTGAGAGTGTGACAAGTGTTGCATTTATTTATATAGTTATTTCTTTACTTTTTACTACACCTTTCAACTCACTTGCAACTAGGAAAGTATCAAATAACATTTTTATTAATACATAAAACTATCATAAAATGAAAGGATAAAATTGATCAAAATAATAATAATAATAAGGTAAAGGTTATCCTAAAATTTTACAATGAAAATTGATAGTGAAATTAATATTAATTGTAAAAAAATGTAAGATTATCTGTTGTAGGCTAATTTTGACCCGTTTACAAATTACCCTAGCCCATTAAACTATTTAACCCATCCTCAAATCCAAACTAAATCAAAAACTACACAAACCTACCCAATAGACCCATTTTACACCCTCAGCCCAATACTAACCAAATACCACTAGCCCAAAACCTAAAATTAACCTAGCCCAACAACCAAGCCCAATCTAGAAACCCTAGCTTCCCACTTGCCTCTCCCCACTTGCCTCTGCCACCACCTGCCCATCGATCAACACCATCCCCTGGCGCCACCTGCCCCACAGTCACCTCCACCGTTCAACCACCACCTGCACAGCAAACAGGACACGCAACAGCAGCAAAAGATAGAAGTAGATAGTGTAACCAAAAGGGGGCTATAAAAAGCCGAATAGAAACCATTGTAAAGGGTTGGTTTTTTTTGAATATTCAAGGAAAATAAATCAATACAAAAGTTAGATTTCAGTACATACACAAGCAGTGATTCAAAATACAAGGGCAAAATCAATCGAGCAACCAAAATACCGATATAAAAAATTTAAGGTGATTTAGTCTTTTATTTTCATTTATTTTCAAATCTATACTCCTATACATTTCACATATATATAAACTAAAAACATATAAAAAAATATAATACAAAAAAAATTAAAAAAAAGGGGAAATTTACCTTTTTCGACCACTGCAGTGCTGTGTGTGTGGGGCAGGTAGCCGGCGACGGTCCGACGATCGGATGGTGACCACCACAGGCCGAAATCGCCTCTCCTCTCCCTCTCCTCTCCTTTTTTTTTTCCTCTGCTGCTGCAAATGATTTTTTTTTTGTTGAAGAATTTAGCCTTTATATAGCCTCCCAAAACGACGTCATTTTGGGGGCTGCCCTTTAACCCCAAAACGACGTCGTTTTGCCATAGCCCTACCCGATCCGACCGCTCCGGCCTAGAATTCGCGTGTTTTTTTAACGGAAGGGCTAATTGCGCTTTTAGCCCTTCCGCTTTTCTGATACTTCGCAATTAAGTTCTTATGGATTTTTAATTTGGCCTCAAAATTTTTTGCGGTTTTCAATTTAGCCCCCACTGATATGCTGCGTTTTGATGGGAAGGAGTAATTGCTGTTTGGGTCATCTTAGGTTACACGCGTGTTGCATTTTGATCCTTTTTCTTTATTTCTTTTTAAAAATCTCCCCAAAACTTCGTTTTTGTTTCAAATTTAGTCATTTTTTCAGATTTAAGTTTATTTTCATATTATCTTTGTTATTTTATTTATTTTAAATATTATTTATATTATTCTCATGATTATCACTCTTATTATTACTGTTATTTTTATTCCTTTTATATTATCAATATATTATTCCTATAGCTACTATTATTATTTTTAATATATATATTACGTATATATTTTTAATTTTATAATATATTTATATAATATTATTGATAAGTTTTTTAAACATTATTAGTATTTATATTATGTATATATTATGCAAATATTCTAATACTATATTATATATATATATATATATTCTCATATTACTATGTATATATGTTTTTAATATCATATTTTTATATATTGTTATGTATATACTTTAATATTGTTAGTTATATATCTTTTATACTATTGTACATATATTTCGATACTATATTGTATATTCCTAACACCATTATTATTTATATATATATACACGTACTTATGTAGTATGTGTATAGTTTTTATATACTATTATCATTTCTAATATAGGTATATATTGTATATATTTTATATATATATTATGTACATATTTTTAATGTTTTCATGTATATATTTCTTATACTATTCCATGTAACGTATTTTGATCATCTTATGTACATATTTATTATTAACATATGTTTTCTTTCTTATGTTTTTATTATTTCTAATGTATTGTATATGTTCATTTTATATATATTATATACATCTATTATGTATATGCTATAATATTATTATTATGTATACACTTTCCATTTCTATTATTACATATATTTTAACATATATATATATATAGCATTATTAGTGTTTTTAATATTAAGTTTACGTCACCTTACTTTTTATTCTTATATGTTTATATATATGTTCGTTCTTATTTCGCGTTTAATAATATTGTCATCATGTTTAATATCGCATACGTTGTTATTGTTTTAATATTATTATCGTAGTTATTATTTGTTTCGACGTATTTCTAACTCTGTCATGTTTTGTTACCTCCCGTTTTTGTATCATCTCGCTGTTCACCGCTTTAAAGATTTTTATTCATGTTTTTTTTTAATTTCAATAAATAAGGCAATGTACCGATTTAACATTAAGCCATCAATTTCATCGCTATGTTTGGTGAAATTGGTCGGCTCGTGTTAAAGACGAAACACCCTTCTAAAAAATCGAAAACTAAAAATTCTCATTTTTTTAATTAGATCACGATTAAATGTTAAATTGAATTCGTACTTTTAAAAATCAAGACAACACGAGTTTAATAAAGATACCAATTTTGGGCGTCGCGAGGGTGCTAATACCTTCCTCGTACGTAACTGATTCCCGAACCCTATTTTTCTCTGGATTTTCGCGTAGACCCAAATTTGGCCTTCATTTTTGTTCAAGAATAAATTTTCTTTTCAAAAAAGATGATTTATTAGGTGTCCGATCTCACCTAGAAAAAAGATCGGTGGCGACTCCTTTTTTTAATAAAACCAAAAGTCGGTTTTCAAATTTCCAATAAGTCACCTCAATTAGCGATAGAAAGCAAAACTTTTTACGTCACGACAGCTGGCGACTCCGCTGGGGACCCTCTTTTGAGAGTCGAGTCTAGAATTAAACGCGTGTTGTCAAAATTTTCAAAATTCCTTGTTCAATTAATATTTAGTCGTGATCCCAAAATTGTGTTTTTGAAAAGTTATGCATTTGCATCGTGTTGTATATATTCTTCTAACTTGTTCTATCTGGTTGTTTTTCAGTTTTAAATTTTTATAGTTTTAGTTTTGGTTTAGTTTTTAAATAAAACGTAAAGGTTTGTGAGTTTCTCCGCACACACCGTGCACTTGCATTTTTGTATAACATGAGCTCTCTACCCGGGCTTCGTCCGTTTAAGTGAAAGTAAACGCTATGCCTTCGTGAGTTAACTCGTCCCTCCGCACAGGCTAGTGAATACTTTCGGGTTACATATGACTTATGCTTTCGCGAGTTAACTTGTCCCTCCGCATAGGTATAAGTAAATGTAATCCCTCGAATTGAACTCGTAAGCCTGTGATGGGCAATGACCGAGGTTCCGTACTAGTCTTAGTAGACGATAGTACGAACAATTCGAGTTCTTGTCTAGAACCGAACCCACATATAGTAAACCATACGAGCCACCTAACTAGAGCCATGTCGAACCTCCTTCCGTTAGTAGTCACCAAAATAAGTATACGGGAGAAACGACTCTTACCTTTCATTTATACTTTGCAAAGGAATCGGGTCTATTGGACCGAGTAACTTAATTTGTTAGATTTTCTATAGTTTTTCTTCAATCCATATTTGTTGTGATTACTAACCAAGGTTGTTTGTCTTTATCTTTATTTTTCATCATGCATTAAAGGCATCATATTAGGAGGGTGTTGATTAAAGATCGGTTGCCAAAAATGGGTTTCTAATGGAAGAGTCGATTATACAAACAACCGAGAAAATGCTGTGGTCCGAGATTGGTCTCTAAGAACCCAGAAAGAAAAAGGGGACAGTCTAATGGGAGGATGTATTCCCAGCCTACCCGAGCACGTAACTGTAAACGTTCGTCAGAATAACCTTGATTACTTGACTCGGATCTGTAGACAGTGGGACTCGAACACTAGAGGCATCTTCACTGAAAGGTACGGAGATATAGCCAGCCTGATCGCCATCAACATAGATGAAAGATTGATTCAGGCCATGATCAGATTCTGGGATCCGGCTTACCAGTGTTTCATTTTCAATCAAGAAGATATGACCCCAACCGTGGAAGAGAACGCTGTTTTATTTCGTATTGATAATGTGCAATTCTACAAGATTTATTTGAAGGAGTCCAAGCCGATGACTTTCAAGAAAAAGTTGGTAAAGTTGACTGGTTTGACCGAAACATGGGCCAAGAAACAAATAAAGAAAAAGAATGAAATCAGCTGTATTCCGTGGTTTTCCCTACGGGATTTAGTCCTAAATCATCCCGATATTTTGAAGAGAGTGAATCTGTTCGCTTTGGCCATTTACGGATTGGTCGTCTTCCCAAAAGTTTTGGGACATATAGAGGTTGCAGTAGTGGACTTCTTTGAAAAGTTAAAACAAGGAATCAACCCTATCCCAACTATTTTGGCCGAGACCTTCAGATCCCTAAGCAGTTGTAGGAGGAAAGGGGAAGGACGCTTTATCGGATGTGCACAATTGCTTAATGTTTGGATTTTAGCCATTTTTGAAAAGTAAAGCGCATACCGTACCATATGTTTTCAAAAACCTTGGCCCCGTTGGAAGCCTATCTTGAGAGAGAATGGCCAAAGGATGTCACCAAAGAGCATTGGGTTTCAGTTTTTCAGAACCTTCAAGCTGAAGATGTAACTTGGAGAGCACCGTGGATCCGCCCTTCGGTTCTGTTATACAAGGTTGGAAACCAAGATTGGGTGCTACTGCTCAGATAATGGGGAGGAGTAGGTTATGCTTCGTTATTGGCCCAGAGGCAGTTTTCTTCGCGACAATTCATACCCGCCACTGGAGGATTAGTACAGTCCGAATTTGCTTTCAGAGGCGATGGTTATATGAAAAGGGTCTGAGATACGACGAAGTCTTGGAAGAAAATTCATCTGATGGAATTGGCTCTATACGCTGATACTTTCACTCAGGATTATGACGTATGGAGAAAACAACGAGTAAATAGTCAGCAAGTCTCGTCAACGAATTATACCTTCCAGAATCCTTTCTCGGAAGAAATGCCATCTGAGCTAGAAGTGGCAAGACTAGAATTTAAACGAGAAAAAGCCAAGATGTCACGGGACCTTAGTGCTCTTCAAAAGAAAAATTACCAGCTGAAGATTGATGTTCAAATTGAAAGATCCAGAGCCGAAAAAGTTCAAAAAGAAGCTGAGATCGTAAGAAATGACTTAAGAGATCTTCATCTAGAAAATAAGAAATTAAGAGGCACTATAAAGAATAGTGGGCTGGGCAAGTCATCAGCGGGATGAAAAGAAGAATTAAGCAACCTCAAAGGCAGGATGGAATTCTGGAAAGGGAAAGCGAAGAAAGAAGAGGGAAAAGCTGCGTGGGCTATGTTAGAGCTAAGAAAGAAGAATGCAGAATACGAAACTGGGTCTACCGAATTAATAGCTAGTCGATCTGAATGTCGAGAGCTAAGAGAGAAAATGCGAGAATTAGAAGAGGCGCTGCAAGCTCATCAACAACAGCTAGATACTCTCCTAGAAGCCTTGCAAGAAAAGAATAGTCAGTATGACAGAGATACTCGCGCTTATGGAAGAACCCTCTATGAAAAGGACGAGAAATTGAGCTATTTGATCAATGAAATTTGTAAAGCAGCCATGCAGTTGGTACAACTATCAGATGAAGCCGAAGTTCTCAGTTCCCAGTTCCCCCCGAGTCGAAGATCAAACATGTCAGAATTCTCAGAACGGGTGAAGAAATATAGCGATATAGCCAGAAAGTTTGTATGATGACAACAAAATGTTTTGTAAAAGACTCTTTCGATAAATGAAATGCCTAAATAGGGGCTATCTTGAAATCAACACCAAATTCTTGCATATGCATTCATAACTAACATTCACTTGACATTCATTCATTCATTCATTCATTGCATGTACATATCACCCTAATCATTCACTGAGGCTAAAACCGTATAATCCGCAGCTGCGACACTACAAGCCTGGAATCACGTCACTCATATAGGACGCGTCGACAAGTTAGAGTAATGGAGGTTGAATTTAACGAAAGGATTAAGAGGATGGAAAGAATACAAAGGGAATTACAGGAACAGTTGGCAAAGTCACAACAAGAAACCAGAGATCTGATGGTGAGATCTCGAGAAAAATCGCTTGAACAAAGGGACCAAATGGCTAGGATGATAGAAATGATGTCGGCTCTGGTAAAAGGAAAGGGACCTATGAACCCTGACGTTGTGGAACCACAGTCAAGGGTTAACCTCGATCAGGATTCGCCTCATCCTCCAGGATTTACTCCACCGCACGCCCACGCAACACAAAGAGGGTACGCTCAATGGGAACCTACAGGCCTGGAACAACGACCTGCGCCACCTGCTAATCTGGGGTAAGGAATGTTCGTATCAAACCCAGGGGCTAGTCCTGCTGATCCACCCATTCCAGATTTGGACGATCTAGAAGAGATAGCCAGGTTGAAATTGGATGATCACGATGCAAAGGAGAAATATAAGAGCCTAGAGGAAAGGCTCAAGGCGATAGAAGGCACTGAAGTCTTCTCTGCACTGAGCGGTAAAGAGCTCAGTTTGGTACCGGATTTAGTTTTGCCTCCAAAGTTTAAGGTACCGAATTTTGAAAAGTACGATAGGACAAGATACCCAAAAGCGCATCTCATCATATTTTTCCGGAAGAAGACCAGCTATGTGAATGAAGATAAGCTGCTCATACACTGTTTTTAGGATAGCTTAGTTGGATCAGCTCTTCGATGGTATAATCAGCTTAATAGAGAAAGGATCCGATCATGGAAGGATTTAGCGTCAGTTTTCTGTGAACAGTACAAACACGTATCCAATATGGTGCCTGACCGAATGACTCTGCAAATGATGGAGAAGAAACCAATGGAGACCTTCAGGCAATACGCTCAAAGGTGGAGAGATATCTCGGCCCAAGTAGAGCTTCCACTGACTAAGACTGAGATAACGGTCCTTTTCATCAACACGTTGAAAGCGCTATTCTATGATAAGTTGGTAGGAAGTGCCACAAAGGACTTTGCGGATATTGTGATATCCGGAGAACTTATTGAGAATACCATCAAGAGTGGAAGGATAGAAGGTTCTGACAGTTCAAAAAGGACAACTCCTGTAAAGAAAAGAGAGCTAGAAACCTATATAATGGGAGCTGGAAGCCGCTATACTCCAAACCCATACTCAAACCAACCACGACCGCGATATCACTCATCTCCAAACGTCTATTTTCCTCCCCAAAACTCTTACTACCAAGCACCACCTCCTTCTCACCCCGTATACGCCACGAACAACCAAAGACCCGTCGCTACATTCCCACAAAGCACTGTACCCGCTCAAAGCCAACCCAGAAACGAACTAAGACCAGTAAGGCTCAATCCCGAGAGACCGTAATTTACTCCTATCCCTGTGTCGTATTGGGAATTGTACCAAAAAATTTTGGAGAAACAATTGAGATCTCCCCATTATATGGCACCCCTGAAACCCCCATACCCGAAATGGTACGATCCTAACGCTAGTTGTGTATATCATGCTGGAAACTAGGGGCATTCTACGGAGAATTGCCTTGCCTTTAAGAGGAGAGTTCAAGGACTCATTGATGTGGGCATCCTGCGATTCTATAGTACTAGTAATGCAACTGGGAACCCGTTCCCTGACCATGCTGAAGGGAATGTGAACGCGGTAACGGAGGAGGGTAAGTGGCAAACAAAAAGCTGTGTTTCTGAAGTAAGGATGCCTCTGCAGAAAATCTGAGAGGTATTGGTTGAGAAGGGATTACTCTGCCGCATCGACAAAATTCTCGGAGAAGAAGGTCAAGGTTTTTGTAATTTCCATGATCTTGAAGGGCATAACATTCAATCCTGTGAAGAATTTAGAAAATTATTACAAGACATGATGGATAATAAGGAGATTAGGATCTTTAATAAGAGGGAAGAGGCCGATGAAGGAGAAGTATGCGCCTCTGACAATTATTCGTTAGGTCTCCCGTATAGCGCCGATCGACCATTCGTAATTTATTACAATGCAAGAAAGGAACCGGTGAAACCAAAGATGATTATTGAAGTACCATCTCCTTTCCCTTACAAGGACGACAAGGCGGTACCATGGAAATACGACATCAGCATCGTCACACCTGAAGGTGAAAAATTCGAAGCCACAATTGGAGATGTTGGGGAGGTAAGCCATTTTACCCGCAGTGGGCGATGTTATTCTAAAGAGATTGAGCCGATAAAGAAGAACAGTGACTGGAAGCAAAAAGGAAAGGTAGTGATGTATGAGGCCGAAGTCGAGCGAGAAACTCCACCCTTACAAGAAACTAAAAAGCCTGTGGATGAAGAGGAAGCACAGAAGTTCTTGAAATTTATCAAGCATAGTGAATACAATGTAGTGGAACAATTGAATAAGCAACCAGCACGAATCTCGATTTTATCTCTACTGTTAAATTCAGAGCCACACCGGAACGCTTTGCTGAAGGTGTTAAATCAAGCTTACGTAGCAAACAGCATATCTGTTGAGAAGCTTGGTAGGTGGGTGAATAATCTGAACACTGACAATTTCATCTCTTTTAGTGATGATGAGATACCGCCAAACGGTAGAGGCTCAGTGAAAGCACTGCATATTATGACTTGCTGCAAGGGTTACATAATACCGAACGTGCTCATCGATAATAGGTCGGTACTCAACGTCATGCCTTTGGCCACGCTTTCCAGAATTCCGATGGATCTGTCCTATTTAAGGCCCTGTCATTCCACAATCAGGGCATTCGATAGGACAAGGCGTGAAGTCATGGGAAAGATTGAGATCTATCTAGAAGTGGGTCCCTACATTTATAATACCGAGTTCCAAGTCATGGACATTACACCATCGTATAACTACCTTTTGGGAAGGCCCTGGATCCATTCTGCTGGAGTAGTTCCGTCCTCTCTCCATCAAAAAGTGAAGTTTATCATAGATGGCTGTTTGGTCACTGTCGAGGGAGAAGAAGACATTGTCGCATCTATCTCTACCGATGCACCGTACTTGGAAGTGAGCAAAGATGTAATAGAATGTTTCTTCCGATCCTTTGAATTTGTCAATGCCACTTTTGTCGCTGAGGGAAATAGAATTCTGGTGCCAAAACTGTCAGGGAATACCAGATTGGGCATTAAGATGACTATGGGAAAAGGAGCCCGAGCAAGGAAGGGTTTGGGAAGGTATCTGCAAGGAATAGTCAGGGCTCTAAAGCCAGTGTACCACAAGGCCCTATACGATTTGGGGTTCCATCCAGACATACGACAGAGAAGGAAACAGTTGCAGAAAGATCGAGAAAGGTGGATTACAAGAGTCTTAGGCTGAGAATTAGAACGAGAACCCATAACGTACCCTCCTTTGTCAAAAATATTTACATCTGCAGGAATGATATACCTCGGGCAAGATAATCCACGAAGCATGCTGTTATTAATTGAAAGGGGTCTTCAGAATATCAGTATAAATGTCATTGACAAAGGAAATGACACAATTAAAGATGTTTCAATGATACGTCCTTGTCCTCCTGGATTTGTTTTGAACAATTGGACTGCTGTGGATCTCCTTGTAGTTTCTAAGTCTTCTTCAGAGTAATGCTCAATGTTAACACTCTTCTTTTTTTGTGCCCCTAAGTAATAGTAGGGATTCTTTTGTAAGAGCTTATGATTTGCTCTTTATCATTTAAATGAACATTAATGGAGATGTATTTTGTCATGGTCTTTTCATTCTCATTAAATTCATAATTTTTCCCTCTTCTCACAACCTATCATTGCATATATCTCACATCATGCCATGCTTGTTGGTCCCAATACTTTGATGCTCCTCTATAGTTTTCTTTTCCATTCAACTTTCAGGTGCTCAGATATCAACGGTATGAATAAACCCGTGACAAATCTTGAAATCGATTTCGAAAAGGCTATTTGCTTAGGAGAGTTTGAAGCTGAGGAAAATGTTGTAGAGTATGTCTCGTCTCCTGACTTACTAAGAATGGTAAAACAAGAAGATAAACAGATTCTACCTCATCAAGAATCTGTTGAGATAGAAAACTTGGGAAATGAAGAAAAGAGGCGAAAAGTAAAGATTGCGACTTCTATTTCAGATAACACTAACACATGATTTGATCGCTTTGCTTCATTAATACAAAGATGTATTTGCATGGTCGTATCAGGACATGCCAGGATTGGATGAGGACGTAGTAGTCCATAGACTCCCACTGAAACCAGAATGCAAACCCATTCAATAGAAGCTAAGACGAATAAGACCTGAAATGTTGTTAAAGATAAAAGAAGAAGTTAAGAAACAATTTGATGCTGGCTTCCTACAAGTCTCCAAGTATCCACAATGGGTAACTAACATAGTCCCAGTACTGAAGAAAGACGGCAAGGTACGAATGTGTATGGATTATTGCGATTTGAATCGAGCAAGTCCTAAAGATAATTTTTCTTTGCCACACATCGATACATTAGTGGATAACACAGCCAAACATTCATTTTTTTCGTTCATGGATGGATTCTTGGGTTATAATCAGATAAATATGACTCTTGAAGATATGGAGAAAACTACTTTCGTAACGATGTGGGGAACATTCTGTTATAAGGTGATGTCATTCGGATTAAAGAACGCTGGGGCAACATATCAGAGGGTCATGGTGATGTTGTTTCATAACGTGATGCACAAAGAAATAGAAGTCTACGTCGATGATATGATCGCCAAGTCCAAGGGGGAAAGAGAGCATGTTGGAAACCTCAAGAAGTTGTTCGAAAGACTAAGAAAGTTCCAGCTAAAGCTTAATCCAGCCAAGTGTACGTTTGGGGCTACCTGGGGAAAATTGCTAGGCTTCATCGTCAACGAGAAAGGTGTTGAAGTTAATCTAGATAAGATAAATACCATACAAGAACTACCACCTTCGAGCACACAAAAAGAAGTAAGAGGATTTTTAGGAAGGTTAAACTACATCGTTCGGTTCATTGCTCAACTTACCAATCAGTGTGACCCAATTTTTCAACTCCTTCGAAAATATAATCCAGGAGAATGGAACGAAGAATGCCAAGTGGCTTTTGAAAAGATAAAACAGTATTTGTCTAGTCCCCCGGTACTGGTACCGCCAACTCCAAGAAGACCGTTAATATTGTACCTGACTGTGTTCAAAAATTCAATGGGTTGCGTACTGGGGCAACATGACGAGTCAGGGAAAAAAAAAGGCGATTTACTATCTCAGCAAAAAGTTTACAGAATATGAGGCAAAGTACTCTTCCATTGAAAAGTTCTGTTGCGCTTTGGTTTGGGTAGTTCGAAGGCTCAGACAATATATGTTGTATCATACGACATGGTTAATTTCAAAGCGGGACCCAATAAAGTACATGATGGAATCACCTGCACTCTCAAGAAGAATAGCACGATGGAAGATCTTACTATCGGAGTACGACATCATCTATATGAGTCAAAAGTTAATAAAAGGAAGCGCAATAGCTGACTTCTTAGCAACTCGAACAACAGATGAATATGATCTATTGAGATTTGATTTCCTGGATGAAGACTTGATGTGCATTATAGAAAAAAAGGGCGAGTCATCAAAAGAGAAGTCATGGAAGATGAGCTTTGATAGTGCATCGAACGCATTGGGGCATGGGATTGGAGCAGTCTTAGTATCGCCAGAGAGGAACCATTATCCGTTCACTGTTAGGCTGAATTTCTTCTGTACCAATAACATAGTAGAATATGAGGCCTGTATCATGGGATTTCGTGCAGCTATTGAACGAAACATCAAAATCTTAAAGGTGTATGGGGACTCAGTGTTGGTGATATACCAAATTCGTGGAGATTGGGAAGTGAGAGACTCGAAATTAGTCAAATACAGTGATCTAGTGGCAGGACTGATCAAAGAATTCAAAGAAATAACTTTTAATTACTTCCCACGAGAAGAAAACCAATTGGCTGATGCCCTGGCCACTTTGGCTTCAATGTTTAAAGCAAACAGAGAAACAGAAATAATGCCTCTTCAAATGAGCATATATGAAGTCCCTGCACATTGTTTCAGCATTGAAAAAGAGCCAGACAGACGGCCATGGTTTCATGATATATTAGAATATGTCAAGAACCAAAAGTATCCCGAACAAGCAAACGAGAACGATAAAAGAACAATCAGAAGAATGGCGGTAGAATTTGTTCTCGATGGGGGCATTCTGTACAAAAGAGGAAAAGATCAAGTGCTTTTGAGATGCGTAGATGCTGTTGAAGCCAGAAAAATACTTGAAGATGTCCATGAGGGAATCTGTGGGACACATGCCAATAGTTTCACTATGGCTAGGAAGATTATGAGACTCGGTTACTACTGGTTGACGATGGAAAGTGACTGCATTAGTTTTGCAAGAAAATGCCACAAATGTCAAATTTACGGCGATAAAATTCATGCAGTCCCTTTGCCCCTTCATTTCATGACTTCTCCGTGGCCTTTTTCTATGTGGGGCATAGATGTTATAGGGCCAATTTCCCGAAAAGCTTTTAATGGACACCGATTCATTTTTTGTGATTATTGATTACTTTACAAAATGGATAGAAGCCACTTCGTTTGCCAATGTGACGAAGACTGAAGTTTGCAGGTTTTTAAAAAGGAAATCATTTATCGATATGGTTTGCCTGAAAGAATCATTTCAGATAACGCCTTGAATTTGAGCAATAAGATGATGAAAGAAGTGTGTAAGCAATTTTAAATAAAGCATCATAACTCATCACCCTATCGCCCAAAAATGAATGGAGCTGTTGAAGCGGCCAACAAGAATATTAAGAAGATTATTGGGAAAATGACCGAGACATATAAAGACTGGCACGAGAAGCTACCATTTTCTTTGTATGCGTATTGCACATCTGTACGGACATCTACGGGAGTAACTCCTTTCTCTCTGGTCTATGGAATGGAAGTTGTGCTACCTATCGAAGTTGAGATCCCTTCTCTGCGAGTCTTAATAGAGTCGAAATTAGAGGAAGCAGAATGGGTTCGAGCTCGATATAACCAGTTAAACCTCATCGAAGAAAAACATTTAAAGGCAATTTGTCACAGACAGATGTACTAGAAGAGAATGACCGCAGCCTATGACAAGAAAGTACGGCCAAGAGAATTCTACGAAGGAAAACTCGTGCTGAGAAAGATTCTCCCAATACAAAAAGACTTTTGAGGAAAATGGGCACCAAATTGGAAAAAAAAACCATATGTCGTAAAGAAGGTATTCTCGGGTGGAGCTTTGATTCTCACTAAGATGGATGGGAAGGAGTTACCTAATCTAGTGAATTCAGATGCTGTGAAGAAATATTATTAAAAATAAAAAAGGGAATCAAGGTGAAAACCCGAAAAGGGCATCTTGATTAACACAAAAGATTAGGATGAAAACCCGAAAGGGCATTCTAATAAAGTAAACCCGGGCTTAAAGAGCAAGGCGTTTCGAACGGTGGGTCAAACAGCGAGACTACAGTATTTGAAGCATTTCTGAAAGCTCGAAATCTTCTACGCAAGAAGCAATGCTTGAAAAGATTCTTGATTGAGGAACGTGGAAGAGTTCATGCATTGAATATCTAGAGCATTTGTATTCGTTGAATGCGATCCCTTTTCTCTTTATGACACTTTTTTACTATCATTGGTTAACTTTCTTTGTTTGCTACATTTGAAATAAATAAATATAAGGTATCCATTTTCTTCCTACCTGACCATTTTTATGCATCTAATTATGTGGTTTATTTACATGATAAATAGTGAAATGACATACTCTAAACAAAAGAAATGTTAAGCATTACCCGGATAAGAATTTGATAAGTACAAGAGCCTCAAAGCAAGGACAAAGTTCAACCAGGGGCAAAAGAGTGATATTTGAGAAACACAGATTGTTCATGAAGCTTGAGGATAGGTACAGGGCCTAAAGAGAAAGTCAAGAGCCGAAGTAATGAATGCAGATCATCACAAAAATCGTGACGAAAAAGGACATACGACAAACATGCCTGAGGGGCATAGCAAAATCATGTAGGCATAAAGGCATTTAAGACAAACATGTGCATATCATGATAACATCATGCATGACATATACAGGTACTCCAGTAGAGCAAGAGGATGTGATGATAGCTGTACTAAATCAAAGGAAAAGACACATGAGTTCCACCAGATGACATCTTTTGGTATTTTGATGTTTTTATTTCTGTTTTCAAAAATCAACTCATATTGCGAGAGATGAGTTCAGCCTCAAGACACGTTGAGGTATTTTCAATTTCTATCTTTCAAAAAAATCAACTCATATTGCGAGAGGTGAGTTGAGCCTCAAGACATGCTGAGGTAATTTTCAATTTCTGTCTTTCAAAAAAAATCAACTCATATTGCGAAAGGTGAGTTGAGCCTCAAGACACGCTGAGGCAATTTTAATTTCTGTTTGTCAAAAATCAACTCATATTGCGAGAGGTGAGGTGAGTTGAGCCTCAGGGCACGCTGAGGTATTTTCAATGTTTGCTTTTCAATTTCTTCTTTTCAAAAAAATCAACTCGTATTGCGAGAGGTGAGTTGAGCCTCAGGACACGCTGAGGTATTTTCAAATTCTGTTTTTCAATTTATATTTTTCAAAAATCAATCCACATTGCTAGAGGTGAGTTGAGCCTCGGGTCACATGCCAAGGTATTTTCAATTTATGTTTCAAAAAAATCAACTCATATTGCGAGAGATGAGTTGAGCTTCAGGTCACACGCTGAGGTATTTTCAATTCTTTTTTTTTTTAAAAAGTCAACTCGTATTGCGAGAGTCGAGTTGAGCCTTAGGACACGCTGAGGTATTTTCAATTTCTGTTTTTCAATTTATGTATTTCAAAAATCAATTCATGTTGCTAGAGGTGAGTTGAGCCTCGGGTCACATGCTGAGGTATTTTCAATTTATGTTCAAAAAAATCAACTATATTGCAAGAAATGAGTTGAGCATCAGGTCATACGCTGAGGTGAGTTGAGTCCTAGGTCGCACACTAAGTTCGCAGGCTGATCTATTTTCGATGTTTGATTTCTCAATAAAGAATAAAGATTGAAGTTAATCGAAGACACAGATTTTATATCCCTGAAGTTACAGTGAAGCTAATTGAAGTTGCAGTGGAGCTGATCGAGGATATCAGACCTTGCCTTTCTAAAGTTACAGAAGAGAAGACCACAAACCTTATCTGACTAAAGCGATGAAAGAGCAGATTGAAGCTGTAGATCTTATCTTTCTGAAGTTACAGTGAAGCAGATAGAAGCCACAAGTCTCATATAATTGAAGTCACATTGGAGTAGATCGAAGCTACAAGGCATATATCAGAAGATGCAGTGGATTGAACCAAAGCTACAAGATGCGGTGGACTTGAAAGAGACTACCTGGATGAGAAGAACACCAAAGAAGTCCATACTTGGCAAGACTGGGCAAAATTGGCCTTTCTTTGTGTCTTTGCTCTATTCCCGTTATACGATAATGAGCAAAGAGGGGCAGCTGTTGTAGGCCAATTTTGGCCCGTTTACAAATTACCCGGGCCCATTAAACCATTTAACCCATCCTCAAACCCAAACTAAATCAAAAACTACCCAAACCTACCCAATAGACCCATTTTACATCCTCAGCCCAATACTAGCCAAATACCACTAGCCCAAAACCTAAAATTAACCTAGCCCAACAACCAAGCCCAATCCCAAAACCCTAGCTTCCCACTTGCCTCTCCCCACTTGCCTCTGCCACCACCTGCCCATCGATCAACACCATCTCCTGACGCCACCTGCCCCACAGTCACCTCCACCATTCAACCACCACCTGCACAGCAAACAGGACATGCAACAGTAGCAAAAGATCGAAGTAGATAGTGTAACCAAAATAGGGCTATAAAAAGCCGAATAGAAAACATTGTAAAGGGTTCGTTTTTTTTGAATATTCAAGGAAAATAAATCAATACAAAAGTTAGATTTTAATACATACACAAGCAGTGATTCAAAATACAAGGGTAACATCAATCGAGCAACCAAAATACCGATATAAAAAATTTAAGGTGATTTAGTCTTTTATTTTCATTTATTTTCAAATCTATACTCCTATACATTTCACATATATATAAACTAAAAATATAAAAAAATATAATACGAAAAAAAAGGGAAATTTACCTTTTGCGGCCACCGAGCACGGTGGTCGGTGCCGACGCCGGCAACGGTCCAACGATCGAACAGTGACCGGCTCTGTGGCCGGAAATCCCCCTCTCCTCTCTCCTCTCCTTTTTTTTCCCTCTGCTGCTACAAATGATTTTTTTTGAAGAATTTAGCCTTTATATAGCCTCCCAAAACGACGTCGTTTTGGGGGCTGCCCTTTAACCCCAAAACGGCATCGTTTTGCCATAGCCCGACCCGCTCTGGACTAGGATCCGCGTGTTTTTTAACGGAAGGGTTAATTGTGCTTTTAGCCCTTCCGCTTTTCTGATACTTCGCAATTAAGTTCTTATGGATTTTCAATTTGGCCCCATAATTTTTTGCGGTTTTCAATTTAGCCCCCACTGATACGCTGCGTTTTGATGGGAAGGAGTAATGCTGTTTGGGTCCTCCTAGGTTACGCGCATGTTGCATTTTGATCCATTTTCTTTATTTCTTTTTAAAAATCGCCCCAAAACTTCGTTTTTGTTTCAAATTTAGTCTTTTTTTCAGATTTAAGTTTATTTTCATATTATCTTTGTTATTTTATTTATTTTAAATATTATTTATATTATTCTCATGATTATCACTCTTATTATTACTGTTATTTTTATTCCTTTATATTATCAATATATTATTACTATAGCTACTATTATTATTTCTAATATATATATTACGTACATATTTTTAATATTATAATATATTTATATAATATTATTGATAAGCTTTTTAAACATTATTAGTATTTATATTATGTATATATTATGCAAATATTCTAATACTATATTATATATATATATATATATATATATATATTTTCTCATATTACTATGTATATATGTTTTAATATCATATTTTTATATATTGTTATGTATATACTTTAATATTGTTAGTTATATATCTTTTATACTATTTTACGTATATTTCGATACTATATTGTATATTCCTAACACTATTATTATTTATATATATATATATATATATATATATATATATATATATATATATATATATACGTATTATGTAGTATGTGAATAGTTTTTATATACTATTATCATTTCTAATATAGGTATATATTGTATATATTTTATATATATCTATATATATATATATTATGTACATATTTTAATGTTTTCATGTATATATTTCTTATACTATTCCATGTACGTATTTTGATCATCTTATGTACATATTTATTATTAACATATATTTTCTTTCTTATGTTTTATTATTTTAATGTATTGTATATGTTCATTTTATATATATTATATACATCTATTATGTATATGCTTTAATATTATTATTATGTATACACTTTCCATTTCTATTATTACATATATTTTAATATATATATCTAGCATTATTAGTGTTTTTAATATTAAGTTTACATCACCTTACTTATTATTCTTATATGTTTATATATATGTTCGTTCTTATTTTGCGTTTAATAATATTGTCATCATGTTTAATATCGCATACGTTGTTATTGTTTTAATATTATTATTGTAGTTATTATTTGTTTCGACGTATTTCTAACTCTGTCATGTTTTGTTACCTCCCGTTTTTGTATCATCTCACTGTTCACCGCTTTAAAGATTTTTATTCATGTTTTTTTTTTAATTTCAATAAATAAGGCAATGTACCGATTTAACATTAAGCCATCGATTTCATCGCTATGTTGGGTGAAATTCGTCGGCTCGTGTTAAAGATGGAACACCCTTCTAAAAAACCGAAAACTAAAAATTCTCATTTTTTAATTAGATCACGATTAAATGTTAAATTGAATTCGTACTTTTGAAAATCAAGACAACACGAGTTTAATAAAGATACCAATTTTGGGCGTCGCGAGGGTGCTAATACCTTCCTCGTACGTATCCGATTCCCGAACCCTATTTTTCTCTGGATTTTTGCGTAGACCCAAATTTGGCCTTCATTTTTGTTCAAGAATAAATTTTCTTTTCAAAAAAGATGATTTATTAGGTGTCCGATCTCACCTAGAAAAAAGATCGGTGGCGACTCCCTTTTTTAATAAAACCAAAAGTCGATTTTCAAATTTCCAATAAGTCACCTCAATTAGCGATAGAAAGCAAAAGTTTTTACGTCGCGACATTATCAATTCAAAATAATATTTATCATCCAAGATGTTTATATTATTTCGAAATGTAAAATTACTTAAAATAACGTAATGGATTGAATTAGCTTTTAAGAGAGGATAGTTTCTTGAATATCATATATAAATTTAAGTTTAATTCAATTAATTATATATATATATATATATATATATAAATGAACTAATTCATATAATTTACCTTTATAACATTGTACATTTAGTATATTTGGGTTTTTCAACATTTATAATTCAATCCATCACAAAATCGAAATTTAACGTGCAATTACATTTATGGTATAGTATTTAGTATATTTGGATTATTTTTTGGTGATAAACAAATAACGAAGTTACCTTAAATTAAGTTGTTCAAAAACACCATTATTTTTATCTTGTTATAGAATTTTTAAGGCTTCATTAAGGGCGTCATTATAAACTTGTAAGCTTATCTTCTAAATAGTCAGCAACTAGATTAACCTCCTTAAAAACATATCTAATCAATCACAGTCCTTCAATTTTCATAATCAGTTGGACCATCCTGAACACTTGATTCTTGAATTCACCATCACACTACCTTATAAAGTTTTGACCATCTCCAAATTATCGGTCTAAATGAGAATAACATATTTGAATTTTAATCTTAAATTATAATATCTTTTAGTAAAGCAAAAGAATTCAAATATTAATTTCTCATAAACTAAAAACAATTCCATGTATTCTAGGGATTAAATTGTTTGTAGAATTCTATATAAAAAAAAAAAAAAAGGTTGTCTAGAGAAGCTTCCATGACCAAACAACGTTAATGACAAATTGGCAACCTTAAATAAATATAAAATAAAAAAAATAGAAATTTTTATTTTTTTTCATTTTCTTCCATACTTAGTCCCTACCACATTCATTACCTTAACCAGTTACTTATTTATAATTCCCTCATCAGTCAACTTGGCTACTAGAATTTAATTATTTACCTTATCTACCAAACATTTTTATTAATTCCACAAACAGAATTACTTTTTATTTTTCTTCTTGAATTAGGTTTAGGTATATGCTTTCTTTTTCTATCTTTTCAAAAAGCCATCATTTACGATGAAGACAATGATATAGTTTCAAGCTTTAATGGAACCAATACTATATTTTCTTTTATTTCTTCTTAAAATTGGAGAAAAAGTGATTAAGGGTTGGGTTAATTTTTTCAAACTAAGACAATACCAAGTTGGTTGAAGTTGGTGGGAACCCAAGAAAAGGAACCAACATCAAATGTTGTAACTAATTTATTTCTGTTTACACCTCATATAATTCTTTTTAATTTTTAATCTAACAATATGTTTTCAATTACACTTGTCATTAATTATAATAATTATTTAAACATGCCACACATGTATGATTTTAACTCATTACAACCAAACATAAGATTTTTATTTAGATTATAAATTTATATCGTAGATATTTTCAAAATTTTAAAGTAAAATCGAGAGGATAATTCAATCCCTATATTATTAGAATGTGAGAGAAAATGCATTTGATGACTACATTAATTACAAAGTAAAAAAAAAAAAAGTGTGATAAAAAGTTAATTCTCCACTCAAACATAAAAGTCGAAATTTATGTACTTTTAGCTTTAGAAGTTTAAATTATTTAAATATTTGAAAGGTATATGAAAAATTTTAGATTAGTTTATATATTATTATTTAAATATTTCATGTATCATTATATTAAATTACTTAAATATCATATAACTTAACTAAATTTTTTACTTTTTATTATCATGTCTTAAATAGATGCTTTAACTTTTAATCATAATTTTTAGTGGCAATGAAAAATACTAAAATTTAACAACCATGTTTTTCCATGGCATTTTTCTATCACTGATAAACAATAAAAGTAATATATTTTAATCTCATTCTTTAATGAATTTTTGGATGATTATTTATGCAAATTGGTGAATTTGATGCTCCTAATCCTTTAAATTCATGTTTCTATACTTAGGAGAGCATTTGAAAGCAAAAGGAACGAAAAATGAGCCAAAATCGAACAAATAGAGCTATTTCCAAGAGCCACACAGCCTGGGCCTTTCCACACGAGCTGGACACACGATCACGTGCCAGACTGTGTCGATTTCATAACTTGAATCCCAAATGCACGAAAAAACACAATTTTTAAGCTTTCTGAGCATTCTAAAGTCTATAAATACAAATTAGAAGAAGAGAAGAGGAAGCCATCAGAGAATATCGAAAAAACAACTCGAAGAACACCATTGGAGTCAACTCCGAAGCAGATTTTCATCAAGATCAAAGACTTCCTTTTAATTTCTTTTGAAATTTTTATGAGTTTCTTAGTTTCTTATGGTTTCTCTGACTTTGAGATGTTTTTATTCAGAATGAACTAATTCCCTAGATACCTAAGAAGGATGAAACCTATGATGAATTCTATTATTTAAATTCTATTTTACGAGATAAATATTTAACTCTTGTTCTCAATTATGTGTACTCATTTCTTGTTTTAATATTTTCGGAGATATTAATTCATGTTTAATGTACTTAATCAGAGGAGCAAAAGTTCTTGTTTAAGAGTAGATCTAGTATAATTGAGTCGAGTTGCATGCAATTCTAGAAATAGGACGACATAAATCTACCGGATTAGAGTTAAATCTAATAGGGAAATCTATAGATCGAGTTAATGAGACAAATAGGGATTTTAATTAGAAAGAAATTTCAATTAATCAACCTAGTGATAATTGCTCTTACTCTCAAAAGATATATGAGCATAATTTAGGAATTTTTACGGATCAAGACATCAAGTGAATAAATCGTTTAAATCAGACTCATAATAATAGATGAAGTCTAGGCGGATTCTTTCCTGGGTATTGTCTCTCTCATTGGCTATCTTTGGATTATTTTCCTGATTCATCCTCTGTTGAGTTCTTAGTTAAATTAGTTTAATAATTTTAGCTTAAAACCCGTCACTCCAATTTGTCGGCTAAATAATAAGAAAATGGTAATTATCAATACTTTTAATCCTTGTGAATACTATATCTTTACTCACCATAGCTATACTACTTATCAATAGGTGCGTTTGTCTTTGTCGTACTTTTAGTTAGTCAAGAAAAACACACATCAACCACACTTTTCAAAATTTTCAAATATACTTTTGAAAAGCAATTTCAGCTGTAACATTAATGGATAATGGAGAATTGGCCCTTAATCTCTTTCAAATTAAACGAGAATAATTTAACCCCTATACTATTCAAATGTAAGCAATAAAGATGATTATGCATGGTATTAACCATGTAAAAGTTGACTCGGTAAAAATAACAAAGATAAATACAATTGTTAAAAACATCTATATGTGCATAATTGATAATTAGAAAAACCATTATATAATATTCTAAAAATATAAAGTTCAAAAATATATGTTAAAAATAAGGGAAAATTACACTACAGGTCACTCTAAAATAGTATTATTCCTATTTTGGTCACTTTAAATTTTGTTTTGTCAATTTATTCACTTTAATTAAGATAATTGCTCGAATTGCTCACTATTGTTAAAAATCCCTTAATCCACTAACAAATTGTTGATGTGGCATTTCTTTTTACTTGCTAAAGCTAGAAACCTCTCTATAATTAGTCTAAAATACCTTTTTTGGTTATTTGCAACATAAGACTAAAGTTTGTAAGTTTTCTCTTTTTCCTCTTCCTTGTTTGTTTATGGAGAAAAGTAATAGAATAAAATGAGGATAGTTTTGACTATTTTAAAACAACACAACCCTTCTCATGGATGCTAGCTAGTAAAATTAGTATTACACGCACAGGAAACAAAAATTAAAATACTAAAACATCAAAATTTTCTTTAATTAATATTTTGACAATAAAAGTAAAGAAAAACTCTCTTGATTGATCTTCAACTCGATCAATTTCCTTTTAATTTTCAAAGTATAAAAAAAAAAGTTGAGAATGTGGTTGGAGATCATCTACGGAATTATCATTTATTAATTGTTTTGATGCTTCTCCTATGGCGGCAACGACGTTTTAGATTTTAAAATCTCTGATTTTAATGCTATTTTCTCTATTGTCAATCAATACTTTTTTTTTTTTACAATTTCAATATTTTAAAAAAATTATAGTAAAATTATTGATTTTGGTAAAACCTATTGCTAAGATGAAATTATTTGTGTAAATATTACTAGATTGTTAATATTTGCTTGATTTCTTGGAAATTGATTTCACAAGAAGAGCGTGATTACCAATGGTTAAGAGAAACGACGATAAGGATATTAAGTTGAGGGTGAGAGTGGGATTGGGTTGTTTTAAAAGAGTCAAAACTATCATCATTTTTCTCTATTACTTTTCCCAATAAACAAACAAGAATAAGAAGGAAAAAAGAGAAAACTTACAAATTTTAGTCTTATGTTGCAAATAAACAAAAAAAAAAAAGTGTTTTGGACTAATTACAAAGAGTTCTCTAGCTGTAGTTAAAAGTAAAAAAAATGTCATCTCACCAATCCATTAGTGGATTAATGAAATTTTTAACGATAGTGATCAATTTGAGCAATTATTTTAATTAGAATGACTAAATTGACGAAAAAGAATTACAGTGATTTGTTGTGTAGTTTATCTTAAAAATAAAAATAATTCCAAAATTTTAAATATTGTTTGAAGAATTTTTTAAATTAAAAAAACATCTTTAACTTTTTTTTCAAAATTTTGGAACTGAATATTATAACCTTTTTGAATTTCAAAGTATTTTATAATTTTGGAACTGATTATGATCCCCAATTGGCCTTATTCGATCCCTTGCCAGAAGTACATAAACTAATTGCTTCCTTTATTTTGGAAGGGACCAAATTACTTCTAGCCTTATGGTCTAGGGATCTCTTGGATATTTATCCATTAAAACTAAAGGTGGGTGATACAATACAACCAACTTGATATCTGAAGTTGATGGACCCCTTTGATGTTTATTCAATAATACTTTTGTGAACAAAATGTTTTAAGAAAAGTTAATTTACTATTTATAAAAAAATTATATTAAATATTCCATAAATCATAATTAATTTAATGAATTTCCATGCATCTAGAAAATATATCTACTAATATAATATTCTTAAAAGTAGAATATAAATTAATGCTCAAGTTTTTTAGAAGAAATTAATGCTTAAGTTAATAATTTTTTTAAAAATGTAGTTAATTTGTATTTTAAAAATGAGTTAGTATTTGAGACATTCGTTTGTTCTTATACTGTTTAAAATTTAGTTTTTTTTACTTTTTCAAATTAACAAAAAAAAATAATAGTGATAACAATCGAATTTGAATTTTGAAATTTAAAAGTAGAGAAAATAAATTCCTAAAATAAAAATATAGAGATCAAATTCTAAATTTTTAAAAACACATAGACTCACAACATAATTTAATATGTTACTATACCAAATATTTTTCCTTTAAAAATAATATTTTTGTAGAAATAATAAAATTAATATATTAAAATACTTACTAATTTGGAGACTGAATTAAGTAAAGCCCAGCTGGGAAAGGAAGTTGAAAATTGAAATTACCAAAATTAAAAGAAATAAAAAAAAAAATCAACCTTGGTAGCTATCTTAATATGATGTGGACATTGTTGTTGGAATTGGGGCTTTGATGTTTCTTTTCTACCACAAATGGACTGAAATAATTATGATAATAGCTTGTTGTATTAATTTTAGCAAAGAATCTCCACCCTCATTATTCTATAAATTTAATTATATCTTCTTATAATAACTTAATTTAACAGTTTCTTTAAAAAAACAATTATTTAATTTACATTCATATAAATATAACCTCTCGTTTAATTTCTAGTGTAATAATATGAGAAAAAATTATTTATTATATATATTACAATAGTTAGACTTAAAATAAATAATAATCAATATAAGTTTAAACTTGAAAATAAAAAGATGAGTAAAACTTTTATAAAAAAATAAGACCATTTTAAAATAAGTGCAGATTTTTCTTTCTCTCTACTAAAATAAATCATCAAGTGACTAAATTTTGTCAATTGAATTAATTTATTACCAACTTATATATTAAAACATGTGTAAAAAATAATATCCCTACTGTACACAACATTAAAGAGTTATTTGTGGTGTAAAAGTGATAATAAATTAAATCGGATCGAAATGCTTAATTAAGTAGTGAATACTCATGATCCTCGATCTTCAAGAATGATTCTATGTATCCTTTATTATAAAATGAAATTTGAGAATATTTTTATACAATGATCAAATAAAAAAAAAATCTAAGCCAAAACTATGATTGTGGGTTTGGCTCTCTTTATCATCCACTTTAGCCAGTCATCTTTCTCGTTGGACCAACCTGTGCTTTATATTAGTTCTCTCAAGGTGTTAATATCATCCAGCAATGGTTTATAGGACTTGATAAAAATAACATATTTTAGTTTTATTCTTAATGCGTTTTTGGATAATTAATCGATGTAAAATGGTGAATTTTATGCTCCTAATCTTTTAAATTCATGTTTCTATATTTAAAAGAGTATTTGGGAGCAAAAGGAGCGAAAATCAAAAAATCCAAGCAAGGTGCAGAGCCCACACGGGCTGGACTCTCCCACATGGGCTGGGCACACAGCCGTGTGAGCCACACAAGCTACCACACCGGTGTGTGTTAGATCGTGTCAAAATCGTGATTTGCACTCCAAACAGCAAAGAAACACAATTTTTAGGTTTTTTGGGGGGCATTCTAAGACATATATATGACAAAAATAAGAAAATAACAGGAGCCGTGATAAAATACTCAAGAAAACAACTGAAAAAATACGATTGAAGCCGACTCTGAAGTATATTTCCATCAAGATTGAATATCTTATTTTGATTTCTTTGAAGTTTATTATGAGTTTCTTTGTTTCTTGTAGTTATACTGTCTTTGGGATGTTTTTATTTGCTATTATAAACTAGTTTTCTAAATACCTAGGGAGATGAACTCTAGGATGGATTTTGTTATTCGATTTCTATTTTTACGCAATAAATACTTGGATCTTATTCTCAATTATGTGTGCTTAATTCTTGGTTTAATATTTCTAGACTATTAATCCATATTCGATGTGCTTAAATCAAAGGAAGAATAGACCCTATTTAAGAGTAGATCTAGCGTAATTGAGTGGAGTTGCATGCAATCCTAGAAATAGGATTACATAAATTTACCGGATTAGAGTGAAATCTAATAGGTGAATCCATAGATCGGGTTAATGCGATAATAGAGGTTTTAATTAGAAATAAATTTCAATTAATTAACCTAGAGTCAATTGCTCTTAGTCTTGAAGAGAGATATTAGCATAATTTAAGGATTTTTATGGATCAAGATACTAAGTTAAGAAATTGCATAATATAGATTAATAATGATAGATGAAGTCTCGGTGGATTCTTTCCTAGGTATTGTCTTGCTTCTTGGTTGTTAATCACTTATTTTCCTAATTTGTTCTTTGACGTGTTCTTTAGTTAATTAATTTAGTTCATTTTAGTTTTAATCAATCACTCAAATTTGTAGGTTAAATAATAGAAAGACGGTAATTACTAGTACTTTTAGTCCTTGTGGGAACGATATCTTTGCTCACCATAGCTATACTATTAATTGATAGGTGCATTTACCTTAGTTAAATTTTTAGTTGGTTTACGACTGCATCAAATTTTTGGGACCAATGAATTGAATAGATCTTCCTTCCAATGATACGTTTTAATGACCTATCCTTGATTTTAAAAGTACAGCAGGAGGTACTTATTTTAACTACTATGACCAATGCAATCCTTAGGACTAACAATTTCCTAATTGTACCATTATCATGTTGTATTCTTTCTTGATGCATCTTAACCAACCTTCCATTCAAGTCTCTAATGTGAAGTACCCATTCAAATTCTTCATTTTTTCCTACAACAACCAATTATGATACAATAAGAGTGAGTAATAGTTGCCCTACCCCCTTATGCCTTCAATATTTTTCCTTTTTTAATTGGATGAAACCCATTCCATTTGAGCTTTCCTCGTTATTTTGATGTACTCCTCCACTTCCTTAATGACAGCGGATTCATGCCGATTCTTTCGAAAATAACTTTGTTTCTATGACCCCAAAATTTCCATAAATTGATGATTAACTCCATAATCTCATCTTTCAAGACTTGATCCCTCTCTCTAACTCTTCAAATAATTGTATGATCCAATCTATCATAGATAACGAACTATTATCTCTTGTACAAAAATGAAATCTCGATCCGAACCAAACTACTCTAGCCAAATCACACTCCTAGAATAGGTTATTTATGTCCTATTTTCCTTGGCATGAAGCACACTCTAGATTAGTAGCGTTAATTCTCCTTTTTAACTCAAATTTACAAAGAAGGTTATTATTGAGGAGTTTCCAAAGAAATATAATCACTTTAAAAATGAACTTTCAACGTCCATATAAAGTTCCAGATTCTCAATGAAATAATGGGACCATGTAATATTGAACCTAAGAATGTTTTTTATTCAGAATCTGTGAGTAAGCTGACCTTATCGAGAAATTCCCATCTGACGTGCGTTGCCATTTAGGTTTCACATGTTCCTCTAACAAAGATTTACTATTGATCTCCTAGTTCTCCTATCACGCCTCTGATAATATGATGAATCTACGACTCTGTAATTTTGTGTGAACTCCGTCTGTTTTCGATCTGCCAAGCGATATTATTTTCAATCACTTCCTTGCCCATTAAAATGCTCTTCCAAGTCATGTATCCTTGAAGGATGTTGTCTTTGGTGCAATGCTTTTTTATTAAGGTTTCTTTCTGAAACCAACTTTTCTCGTTGACTAATCTCCATGCATGTTTGAGATGTTGAAGTATTTGATTATTGTATAATTTTTATGTTATAAAGTTATAATCTTGTTTGAAATATTATATATTTATATAAATATTGGCATGTGAATACATTATTTAGGTTAGGGTTAGTATTTATACAATGTTATCGAAATATGTTAATAATACAATGAGGATTCAAAATACTATCACATGTTATTATTTTTATTTTACCTTAAATGAGGTATGTATCACCTTCAAAATCCTATTTGTAAAGTATAAAACTCTACTGAAAATGAATCAAATGATTTTTTTATGTTATATTATATAAATATTAATATCTTTGTGTATTCATGTTGTTTCACATATTTTATGTTTTCTCTTTAATTTATTCTCTAATATTATCCAGCCTAACTTGAAGGATCGAACTCAAAAATAGAAAAAACTGAGGTTATCATTTCCCATTTTATATCATCTATAAATTCTATAGTCAAAGTGAGATTTTCGAACTCGACACTTTTACTTTCCTCCTAAATGATACTGTATGAATTAAGTACAACCATTGAACTTGACACATTAAATTGAGCTAACCCTAAAAAAATGTATTATGAGAATAACTTTGAGAAAATATATTTTAAAGAAGATTTTTTAGAATAATGAAGGAAAAAAACTCAATAGTTTAACTTATTAAGCAATTAAACCCTAGACTTCTAGATAAAAAATTTTACAAGCAAAGTTTGGATTTTAATAATTTCATGGATAAAATGATAGTAATAAATACATGTTAATTTGTATACAAGAATTATATTTTTATTTAGAATATCACATTTTACACTTTTATTTAATATAATATTAAATAATTTAAAATATGGATAAGAAAGTAGTTAATAATTTCTAACAGAATAGCAAATTATGATAGATATGTATCTCATATTTAATTCTTATTTAAATCTTATCTCAAATATTTTAATATAAAAAAACTAATTTCTTATAATGGATTTAAACAAATATTGGCAGTTAAATTGATATGAAAGCCATATTGACAATGAATCACTAAAATAGAGATTAAATATTAATAATATAATTTTGGCAAAGATTATGAATTTCCATATAAAATAAAATCTATAGAAAAGTTATGTGTTTAAACTATAATTTATTCTTTTAATTTTAAAATTATAATACTACATTAATATTGTTATATGATATATTTAAAAGTGTTTATGGAAAAATTTTCACCTCGAATTGATCTGAATCGACTCATTTTATAATTTTAAAATATTATTTTTAAAATATAATATTTATATTTATATATTTTATTATTAAATTTAAATAAAAAGTAAATTTTGTTAATATAAAACAATGAAATGGTTAATTGATAAAAGAAATTTTATGTCATTAATTGAATGTCCAAATTAATAATTTTAATAGGTGGGTGATTAAGTCGAAACCTCTCGTATAATAGAATGATTAATTGTGTATTTTATTAATAATATAATAAAAATAAAAATAATAAAACAATTTATTATAGTGAATTTTAAAAATATTGATAATCAAATTAAAATAAAATATGTTTTAACAAACATAAATTTGGTGATAGTATTATGAATTTTCAAAGTTTAATAACTAAATAAAACTTCTCAAAAATAAAGTTATGAAAATTATATATTTTTATTTAAATTCTAATAGAACATGTTCAATGTATGTGGTACATTGAAAGAAATGCTATTGCTGTGTATCATCCAATATGTATGGTACTATCACTTATTTAATTATTAGTATCTAATAGTTAGGTGACCAATTTTTTTTATGTCAGTAATGTTAGTGTCCAAAATGTCTATAATCTTTTGGTCCAATGACAAATATTATGTAGTAGGCGTGAAAATTTGAGTTTAATATCAAGAAACCTCATTCTTCTTTCTCAATTATCAAAAAAGAAATGTTAGTACCAAAATTGATACTTTGAATAGTTGAATAACCGAGTTTAAACCTTCGAATGGTTGAATGATTATCTATGTAATTTATCAATAACATTCATTAAACTTTACAACTAAAATGTAATTATAAAATAGCAATATATGATAAGTAACATTATAATATGTATTAATTTATCAATAATATTAAGCTATGTACTTTGCATATGACGTGGATATAATATATGTATTTTAATTTGATCAATTTTAGTTACTATACTTTTAAAATTTAAAATTTAATCTTGTACAAACAGTAACAATTAAATAATTTATTAATATTTAATATACTTACAAAGTATTTTTATATTGTAAATAATTTTAAAATATTGTCAATGTATAATTTTTAAAATATTTATTTGTTAATATTTTAATAAATCTACTAATAGGGGAAAAAAAAACCCTTTAAAAGTTAGTATCAACATTCAACAATGAACAAAGAGAAGAACCCAAAAAATAATTAAAAGAAAAAGAAAAAGAAAAAGAAAATGAGAAAAGTTGGAAGCTTATAGTTTGAATAAAATAATTAGAAAATCTACCTAAACAAAGTCCAAAGAAGCTTCAACTTGTCGATCCACTTGCAGTGTCCGGCGTAAGCCTGTTTGCTATTAACAAAATATACCTCCCTCTCTCTCTCTCTCTCTCTCCAACTCCAACAAATCCTCCCTTTTCCACCTTATCGTATATATTCAAAACCATGATCTTCATCCCATGCCCTCATTTTTCGCCCTCTTAAACTACCCCCCATCAAATGCCTTCCTCTTTGCAGCTCCAACGCACCACTACCACCGCCGTTGGCACCTGCCGCCACCAAAAACAACAACCCCCAGCCCCTACCACTCTCACGTCCTTTTTCCCTCTTCCAACCGGCGTCTCCGTTCCCGACATGGTCTCCGCCTACCACTTCCACACCTTGGGTCCTAACCAGTGTTGCTCCGCTGTGGTTCAAACCATCAAGGCCCCTGTCGAAACCGTCTGGTCGGTGGTTCGCCGTTTCGATAACCCTCAAGCTTATAAACACTTCCTCAAAAGCTGTCATGTCATCGTCGGTGACGGTAACGTAGGCAGTCTCCGTGAAGTGCACGTCATATCGGGTCTCCCCGCCGCTTTCAGCACCGAGAGGCTTGAAATCCTTGACGACGAACATCACGTGCTTAGCTTTAGCGTCGTCGGAGGTGTTCATCGGTTGAATAATTACAAGTCTGTCACGACTCTACACGCTTCAAACAAAGGTAACGGGACAGTTGTGGTGGAATCATTCGTCGTTGACATACCGCCCGGTAATACCAGAGAAGATACATGCACTTTCGTTGATACTATTGTACGTTGCAACCTTCAATCTTTGGCTCAAATGGCTGAAAATATGGCAACAAAAGAATCATTGTCATCATCTCCCTAAACTATTCCAAAGAAAAAGAAAATCTAATTCTCTCAATTCATTTTTTTTTCTCGATGTGGGATTTATCCATTAATGACTTCGTATCGAGATTCATAGATAAAGTTGAATGTGATCATATGTTACAATATTGGTATCAATGATGTAATGTTTAATTTGTAATTTTTAGCTTTTTTCTTCCCATCTGGTGAAGATTTCGCGTTGATGATCACACTCAATTTTAATGTAATTATGAATGTATTTCCTTCTTTGTTTCATCAAATATATGTGATTTCCACTTAAAATATCTTCAGCTGGGTTAGTATATTTAAAAAGGGTGTTTGATTTAATAAAAGAAAAAGTATTAGAAATTCCAGTTAGTAATCCACGGATCATAGGGGTGGCTAATGGCTATATAATATAAGATTATATATGGATAAAGAAGATGAAAAGGGCCGGTGTATGACATGTTAGAGACTTGGCATTTACATTACTATATTCAATTTAATCATTTCTTTCTAATTTTTATTCCATCATGTAACATGTTTACAAGAAAAGAGGCTAAATTTTATATATATATATATAATATAAACCATATCTTTAGAATTTTCATGTACGGATAGGTTTTCATTGTTTTCTCTATAATCCACTGACCTACATGATATTTTTGCAATCAAAACATTTTTTTATGAAAAAAGTGTAATTAATTTATCGAAATTGTTATTGATCAGTTCCATCATTAATGAAGTTTATATGACCGATGAAAGTAATTAGAAGTTGACACGTGACATGCTATATCAATATTTTTTAAAATTTACATTTAGACTGAACTTAAACAAATAAACATTTAAATTTATTTGAATTTGGACAATAATTTATCTAGGCTCATTTTAAATGTAATTATTAAAATAACATAAAATACTTTTAAAAATTATAATAAAAATATAAATCATTAAAAATATAAATAATTATTTAAAATTTTAAAAATAAAATATTAAAAGTATAATTTTTTTTTTAAAAAAAAGATGATCAAAATTTAAGTAGGTAAGTATTCATCAAAATGTCTCAAGAATACAACAATGACATATTTTTAGTAATCAATGTAATTCCTGAAATTGCTTTCCTCTCTTACAGCTTCTTCCATGTTAGATTTTTATATTTTATGATATTTTTATAATTATTTGAATTTATATAATTTTAAAATATTTTATGATTTTCAGATAACATTTTATAATTTTTAGTAATCACATCTAAGCGGAATCTAGATAAATGTATGTTCAAATTTGAATAAACCTAGATATTCTTTGTTCAAGCTCATTTTAGAGTATATTTTAAAAATATTTAAGACTTTACATGAGGTATGTCACGTCAGCATACTTCTTATTCTTTTATTTACATTCGTTAATGATCAAACCATTAATCAATGATGATTTCTATTAACAGAATAGCTTTATTTTTTGGATTGAGAGTTGAATCGAATACTTTTTCTAATAATGGTTTAATTGATTTTTAGATTTTTGATTGAGGAAAATGATTATTAAATATAAATGATATGAAATTGGAAAACAAGATTATAGTGATTTAAAATCAGCCGGTAATCAAGTTTCAAAATTCATGTACTTGAGAGAGAAGAATCAAAAGTTGGCTTAGAAAATGCAACTTGATTTCTTATAAAACTCCAACTTGTGGTACTAAACATTGCAAGTTGATGGTAATCTTCAACATCTTTTCTATTTATTCTTTTCCTTTATTACTAATTCACAGAATTTGTGTTACTAAATATATTCTTTAAAACCAATTATTATATTATTTATAATTCTACGTTTCGAATTTAATTCTATTCATAATTTTTACCTTCAAAATAATGTTTTATTCATAATTTTTATCGCTTTACATAATATATATATATATATATATATATATATATTTGCAAGTTGAAGTGCAAGTGGGATGGAATGATATTAATGTTTCACATTTTTATATAACAAAGCCAACCATTTGGTCTGTCTCGAACCTGATTTGACTGCTCAAAGCCTCCATCACTTAACAATCATTTTTTTTTCCTCTTTTTTCTTGTAATTTTCATTAATCAATGTCCATATTGTTTTTTGATAAGTAATCATTTATAATGTTTTATTAATCCAAAATTTGGTGAAATGAATCAAAAGATTTAAGGCTTGTAAATGATCCAAAATCCAAAATTAAAATGATTTGTTCAAAGTTTGAAAAGCCATATTGGCCACTTGCTATGAAGGCCATGCGATTTGCTTGCATTTGCAACAGCCTGGAATCTGCTAAGAAAATCAGTCGATGGCACCCCCCTACACGTGCTTCTTGTCTGCAACTTGATAATATTAATATCATGCGATTATCAGACTTTATATAATCAACATCATTACGCTATAAAAAGAATATAAACATTGGAAATGAAATAAGTAAGTTTTTCGACCCTCTTTTTTCTAAATTACAATAACAGGAAAATACGATTAACATAATTTAACTTAAGGCTAATCTTTAAATTAATATTTACATATATATCTTATTCCAATGCATTGAAATGATAATATAATGTTATTATTATAAATAATATGTTAATTTTTTTGAAAGTTACAAATAATTATAATTAATTGTCAAAATTAATAAAGAAATTATATTCAAATCCGAAAAGAACACACTGTAGGAATTGAACTTACGCGCTCAATGTCCTGAGACCTGACTGGCAACCATAAATTTGTTGTTTCATCGGCTTGGTCTACCATAGTCTTGCTTCTTGGCGAGGCACGTACAACAAAACAGGGCTTGGATTTAAAATTTTGAAGGGGCTTAATATTACCATGTTTGCTAAGCTTTATGTTTTCCTAATGATAGTGCAATGGAGACTAGGAAAGGTTCCAAAGCATCATGGGTTGCTATGATAGAATAAGAATGGAATTGAGGTTTCCATTTGGGATCATCATTGCATAGTTTGGTCTAAAGCTATAAATTTACAAGTGTTCATAAAATGGTTGGGTTAGGTTAGAGTTGGACTCCTAAATGGTATAACATAATACATAATTGCTTAAGTTTTACTCCTAGTGGAATGAATTAACAAGGAAAAAGAGGATGTTGGGGATGATGGGGCAATGGGGAATTAGATTTGGGATGAGGCCAAAGCTGCAATCAAAGAGATTCCTATTTGCCAATAAAGTGGTAAGTATGCACCAATTTGGCCTTTTGTTGATAAAAGGCGTATTTACTGTTTCTTTTGGTATGAAAATTAATATAATTAATAGATGTAATTGAATGGTAAAGTATACATAAATGTTGAAAATTTTAGAAGCTTGGGTTCGAATCTCATTATGTGGCTTTTTTACTTAAATAATATAAAAATTAAAATTAATAACTGAAATGGCATGTCCATTAGATTATTTACCAAAATGGTAAGGTTTTACTGGTGTTGCTTGTCAAATTGGCGGCACCGGATTGAAATGTAATGATCTAAAGTATTCAAGGATTTAATATAAAAATTTACCATTTTGAGTGACTTTAAAAAAAAGTGAAAAGTTGCAGCCTGGCAATGTCGCTGCACCAAACTTTAAATGTGGCTAATTGCCTTCTAAGTCTTCCTTATTTATTATTTTCTTTTTATTCCCCTTTAACTCACTACATTGTATTTAAATACGCCCTCAACCTATTTTTATAGTTAAATAAGTTCTTAACCTATAATTTTATTCATAAAACCCTTTATTTTAATATTAACGTAAATATATTTTACCCAAAGTAAAGCTATTTAAAAAAATATAAACTAATTTGCATTTTATGTTTATGTGAATTTGATGAGAATAGTTTATTAAATAAAAAATTTAAAATTTCTTTAGAGTTCTTAAATACATGATATTCTTAACTACTCTTTTGAATTTTTGATTACTTTTTAGATTTTATGTTGATGTTAAAGTGTATATAATTTTGTTGCATCAACAAAAAATTAAGCTAAGAGCTTGAAATTCAAAATATATTTATTTTAATATTAAAATAAAGGGCTTTTATGAGTAAAAATCATAAGAGCTTATTTAACTACAAAATTAGGTTGAGAACTTTTTAAACACAATGTAGTGAACTAAGGAAATAAAAATAAAATAATAAATAATGAAGGCTTAGAAGGCAATTAAGTTTTGGTGCCTCATGTGGCATGAGGCACCCTTTCACTTTTTTTTCAGCGGCCACTCAAAAGGGTAAATTTGCATATGAAGTCCTTGAATACTTTAGATCATTACATTTTAGTTTGGTGTTGCCTGTCAATAAAACCATACCATTTTGGTAAATAATCTTATGGGCATATCATTTTAGTTATTAATTTTATTTTTTATATTATTTAGGTGAAAAAGCCTTATTATGTGCATATATTTTTGGCTTAAACAATAAAATGATACGTAAATTATACTCATTTTCTCAAGTTAGTACCTATACTTTTTTTTGTCACAAGTGGTACCTAAACTATACTCTGTTACCCAAAATGGTACCTAAACTATGCCCCGGTGCTTAAATTACCCAGGTGTCAAAAAATAAAATCTCTTAACCAATTATTTTGTGACACACGACAATTATTAACTAAAAATATAAAAAAATTAAATATTATTTCCTTGAGTTTGTTTTCAAAAAAAAAATTATTAACATATATTTTTTTCTCTTTTGTTCTTCACCAATAACTCCAGTGATGGAAAATTCAAGAATCCTTAGAAAAGCTTATTCAAACCCAGTTTTCGACAATAAAATCCAAATTTTAATAAGCTTGTTTTTCTTTTTAAACCTCGATTTTGATTTCTTTCTCGCCCAATCCAAAATCTATATTTTATTTTTCTAAAAACTAACTTTTCCTGTGCTTTTCTATATACTTCGCATAAAATAATTAATGCTGAATGCACTTCTATAATGAAAGAGACCAGATAAAACATAAAGTCTAAATACAAAAAAAAAGCTAATTACAAAAAAAAAAGTAAGAGGATTGTCAAAAAAAATTTTAACTTTTAAAAAAATTCATTAAAAAGAGAAAGAAAGAATCATAGGGAGAGAGTGTGTAAAAGAGAAAGAAAGTATCATAGGGAGAGAGTGTGTGTGAAACAAATTAAAAACATAATTTAATTAAAAAAATTATCTCGTACATTCACAAGCGAGTTAAAGGTGTTAGATGTGTCCGGTAGGATATATTAAAAAATTAAAAAGAAAAAAAACTCATCACAATCTAGGCTTTATTGTCGAAAACTGGGTTCAAATGTGTTTCTGATTAGTTCTTGAATTTTTTGTCACTAGAATTTTTAGGTGAAGAACAAAAAAAGATAAATATATTTACAAAGGAAATAATATTTAATATTTTTTTGGATATCTTAGTTAAAAATTATCTCGTGCCACAAAATGATTGGTTAAGGGAATTCTTTTAACAACAGAGATAAAATAGGTAAGTGGTATAGTTTAAGTGCCTCTTATGACAACAAAAAAGTTTAAATATCAATTTGGAAAAATAAGTATAGTTTAGTTAGATTTAAGTATATATATTTTTATATAAAAATATAAAATAAAAAAAACACTTAAAACAAGTAAATTAATGATTATTCAATTGAGTTAATATCCATTTAACTCATCACAGAAGTGATTATCTGTCAAGGGAAATTCTTATCTCTTAAGCCTAACACAACGACAGCTTTAGTTTCTTCCATAGGTCTATAAGTGTATGCCAAAGGTTGGACCACTTTTTTTTTTAATCCACTTTAAAACTCCTCCCAAAATGAAATATTTCAGTATTAGGCCCAAAAACAAAATTAAGCAGTGCTTGTCAGTCTTACTAAATTATTCGTGTAAATAGGGTCTAATTATCTAAGAATTTGATAAACAAGGGGTAGTTTCGTAATAAAAAATTAAAACTCTATGTGAATCAACTGAATTAAATTTCGAATTCCCCGAAACAAAATTTTAATATAAATTCATTTGACAAAACAAACCTCAAAAGCTATAATAGAAAAATATAAATTCAAGGATAAAATAATTTGGCAAAGAGAAGCTCATTCCAAGTATCTTGAAGGCCAGGCAAACACCAATGAATACAATCCGCATAGCTACTCGGGTTAGCTAACTGCTTAGGCGTCAATGGATTCCATTGCTTTTTATAAATCGATGTGTGTGCATCTTTGCGATAATTTGAGAGTTGAGTGATGTTAAGGAATGTAATGGGGTACTTTGATTTACTAAACACTTCCCCAATCACCTTCATTACACTTTTTCTACTATCTGAACCCCAATAATTTGAATCTTCAATCATTGTTGTTTGATTATAACAGTTCTCATCTGGTTCACCTCCCCAATCTATACCCCTGTCAAAAGAACAAATGAACGATCCAACACAAATTAATTTAATAGAGAAAATTCGATAATCGAAACTTTAAATTATATAATTACTTTGCATGAGTAGGGGACATGCTAGTGAAAAAAACCCTAGTCTTCTTGCGATCCATATTTTTTCTCGCCCATCTCAACATGCTTCTCATTCCCATTCCATAGGCTTCCTCAGTTGAAACCTTTATTATTTCTTTATTCTCGTCCTCAAACGATCCTTTCCTGCTCAAAAATATATAATAAATATTTTTATTCGAAACATTTCTGATATTATATTTTTAATTTTTTTAAAATATATTAAAAAATTAAATACATCCATATCCGACACCTACAAGACTTTCATCTCCAGTCCAGTCATCCACCACAAATAGGTATTGAAAACCAAGATATCAACCCCTTTCCAATTCTTGCCATGCTTATTGATCGAACCTTTCCTCACTATTCTATCCGATATCCTATGAACAATCGCATTATCTGAGTTCGATTCAAGGAGAAATGGAGCCCAGTAGAATTCAATGCTCGTATTATAATCCTTAAAAAAGAAAAAATAATATTTGAACATCAATGGAGATTTTAACATAAAAAAATATTGATCATAAATTAAATTAAATTACGTACCCTGGCTTTGAAAACTGTGAGGGAACCATTTTTATGAGTTTTCATGGATTTTTGGTCATCAGGGATAAGTTTATGAAGAAGACATATCATTGATACAAATTGACCACGGTTCAATGAGTCACCAACAAACATCATTCTCTTCCCTCTTAGTGTTTCCAACATCAATGTTGCATTGAAGCTGTTCATTCTATAATAATTATTCTCAGGCTATGTATCGGAAGTAAAAGTATTATTGAAGTTTTTATATTAGAAGTTAAATTGTATTTTGTCTATTATATTTAAAAAATAAATAAATTAATTTCTATATGTTAAATCAAAAAAGTAAATGGGTTATTTGCATTTAAAATTTCATTCATTTCTACTATAAAAATAAACGTAGTTGACGAGCGCCACGTGTATATCATCCTACCATACAGGGTCAATTTTTAATAGAATAATTTATTTGCTATTTAATTTAACATATAAGAATTAATTTAATCAAAATTTTGAGTAAAAATGCAATATTAAATTTACCTGTTAGTAGAAGGTTCTTTATACTACTTTCACAGTATAGTATATAAAATAAAACATTAAAATATGAATAATTTGTTTTTACCTAGGAAGATCGCATCCATGAGGTTGCCATCGCCATTTCTGATAGTCTTTATCAGGTCTTCCATGTTCTTGACATGTCAACTGGGGTTGAATGTACGGACACTCCGATTCTTCATAGAGAGGCCGAGTTAACTCGTCCCTCACCCACCTCCCACTGAATATATCACATCCTTCTTCGCCCTTCCCTATAGCGAATGCCAACTTCCCTCTTCTTTTCACTAACCCCAACAACCCCAATTCCCAAGTTAAATCCAAACAACATAAAAATAAAAAACAAAGCTTGACTCGTTTGACTGAGTTGAGTTAACTCACCAGGTTTAGACATGGCTCGGCCTGGAATTGGTTCAAGTTGTCCAAGAATGCACATGAAATCTTCTCCATAAAGAATAGAAACGAAAACAATGAAAGCTAACAACGTAAAGAGGTAGGGAGAGAGTCGAGCTTTTCTAAGAACAGCAGAGGAAGAAGACGACAATGGTGGTTTCATATCTTTGTTTCTTTAAAATTAAACCCAAAAATCTGTATTTTTTTTTTACCTTAAATTTGTGTGTGAATTCTAATTATTTACAAGGGTTTAGGAATGTTGAGATTGGATTCATGAATCAATATATAGAGAGAACTATGCAAAGGTTTACTTCGACTACTGTTTCAACAATTTAATAGTTTCATGTGTTCTCATTCTGAAATTTTAATTTTATCATTCAAATTCGTATATTTATAATTCTAATAATTTTATTTAAATAGAAATTCGATATAAACCCGAGAAAAAAATAATTATTATAATTATTATTCAATATTATTAGCATTTATATATATAATTTCTTTATTATTTTTGGTTACATTAAGTACCGTTGTGTTGTTGAATAATGATGCATAATTTGCAGCTAGAAAATGATTGTTTAGCCCTACATTAATCAAACTATATGATTTGTCTTAATAAGTTCATCATAGATATTGAGGGGAAATAGGTTTTCTTAATTTTTATTTTATTTTCATTAATTACATGTTTTGTAGATCTACTCAAGTGATTTATTTTTTTCTCTTAAAGAAAATAAAAAAGAGTAGTAGTGGGCAGTAAATGGTGTAATGGAGAAGCTATAATTTTCCCTTGGCTTTTAAGCTAAGGATTGTCCCTAAAATGTAAAAGATGCCATATCATTATCCTACTTTAGTGACATGGATATGCAATTTCTATCTTCATAATTATATTTAAAATTTTAGATAAATAATTAATTCTTGAAATATTTAAACATATATATATATATATATATATATATATATCATGTCATTTTAATGTTATTTATTTAACTTAACCTTTGCTATTGTATTTAATATTAAAAGAAAAAAATAAAGGTGATGGTGATGGTGATTTAATAAACTAAGGTTGCTTTGTTTTAAGAAATTTAGCATTTAGGTGAGGATTTGGTGACATTTTACATTATTTTTATATGCTTTTATTATAATGTCTAATCTTTAACAATAAAATAAAGCAGCAGTTAGCTGTTTTGTTGTACACCTTGGATGATGCAATGCATCACCTAAATCATTTCCATATATTTTTGTTTATATTAAATTGTCTACTGAATTTTAGTTTAACTGGTATTGATATTATTATTAAATATAAAAAGATATGGACTCGAGCATGTTGAAACACATTTTCCTTTTATTTAGTTATGTATAGTTTTATACATGGTATAAAAAATAATTAATAAATTGAGATTAAAAATATGATGTGATAGAATTAAAATACAAGACACCATCCAATGTGCAAGTTAATCACTTTAAAATATAATTAATAAATTAAATAATAAATTATGCAATAAAATATATTCCTCTGTATATAAATGATAAATTTTATAAATAATTCTTGAAAAGTATTAAATTATGTCAAAATTAAATATAGAGATAAAATCTTAAATTTAAGCGTAATATAGAGACTAAAACTAAATTTGATTATGGTTATATAATCTAAAAGAGAAATGAAAAGATCAAAACTGAAATTAAACAAATTTGAGTGTAGTATAGAGATTGAAATAGAAATTTAACCATTATTACATAAAGTAAGAAAAGTAAAAGGATCATAATTGCAATTGAACCATTATACCATAAATCATATTAAAAAAACAAGTTGGTTGATTTTATGCATGCTACACCTCACCTGTCTATAAAATTATCACTATATTTTTCAATTTATTCATACCTTTTCTTATATATATAATTTTGGGCCGAGTTTAATTTTTTAAAAAGAAAATTATATTCTTATTATTTTTAAAAAATGAAGAAAAATGTGAACGAAACGATTAAAGGCCCCAAGACCAGATGATTAGCCTACCAATTTTTTCAAGCTATTTGAGACTCCCAGATTCATGAAGATGCTTAAAGAAAACTTGACAGTCATGTCAACAAATCTCTTGGTAAGTACCTGGGATTTAATATGAAGCATATTTCTTCTAAAAGCTCATTTTTTCAATCTACCATTAATACGCTGAATATCAAGCTCTAAGGATGGAAGTCCAAATTGCTCTCTCCTGGTTGTAGGTTGACTATGATTTTCTCTGTAGGTACCTAAATTTACCCGGGCCCATAATTGCTAATCAGCCCAGACCCAAAAAAGAAATATAAACTAAAACCCAATTACAAGGATAGCCCGATAGGCCCAAAATCAAGCCAATCTTGGCAAACCGAAACCCTAGTCTCCCCCCTGGCGCTGTACCCTTCCCATGTGCGCCCTCGGCATGCACGACGCCCAAGGGCCGACTTTGCCTTCAACCTTACACCAAAATGGCATGCTTTCACTGCCGTTGACCCCCTAGGCCTGCAAAACAGAAGCAAAAGAGAGCAAAGCAGCAGAAGCAAAAGGAAATAGTAACAAACAGTAGAAAAATCTTTGTATTCGGCTATAAGAAAAGCCTGGAATAAACAATTTTTTTACACAGACTATTAAGGAAAAAGAGCAAAATACAAGCAAAGGTTGATTCCAATCTCGTTTTCGACTCGTTCTTCATATTTTATTTATGCTTTCATTTTTTTATTTTTTATTTTTATTTTTTTAATCATAAATCTATTTTAAACAAAATAAAAAGGGAGTAAAAACTCACCGAAACCGCCCCGTGACCGCTTCGTCGGAGGGCTTTTCGTCGTTGTCGCGTTCGAACCCAAAAGGGGGTGCGAACCATTATCCTTGCGCTTCCGAGGATTGATGGTGTTATAACCTTCAAACGCGCCTTGAAACGGGGCTTAATGCCCACCCTTGTGCATTGTAGGCCGCCGGGTACAGTGGTGGCACGATAGATAGAGATTTGGGTGTCCCCTTTGGCCGGCTACAAGGAGAGAAGGGAGAGACTTAGGGGAATCTCAGATTTTTTTTTTAGAGAGGAGGCTGCAAATGAAAATTTCTGAAAAAAATGGGCTTAAATGCAACCCTGGAAATGATGCCGTTTTTGGGTGGGAGTCCAGGTGCCAAAATGGCACCGTTTTGGCCAACCTGTTTTCGACCCGACCCGCTCCATGCCAAGACCCGTGCGTTTCCGCTTTAATGGGTTATTTATGGATCCGATCCCTTCGCTTTTGTGGTCTGTCGCAATTCAGCCTTATTTCCTTTTCTTTTCTTTTGATTTTTACCCTGTAATTCTTGAAATGTTCAGATTCGGTCGCTATTGAAGTTATGCGTTTTGGGGGACGGGGATATTGCCCCATTTGGTCCCCCATCTCATTCGTGTATCATAATTTAGGCCCGATATTTGTATTTTATTCCATTTTTTTCTCTTAATTTTGTTTTGATTTCGATTAAATCCTAATTTATTTAATTTCATTACTTATTCATTATTTTATATACTTGAATTTAATAATAATATTATTTAATTATTTATTTGCTCATTCCTCGTTTACTTTTAAAATTTATATTCATGTTTATGTTATTTTTCTAACATCATTACTGTTTCTCTAATTTTATTTATTTATTTATGTTTCTATTATATTTCCATTCATTATACTTCTATTTATGTTTATGTATTAATATTACTGTTATTTTTCATATATACATATTTTATTTTTATCATTTTATTTATTTATATCCTTTTACATAGTTTTTAAACTTCAGATTTTTTTATTTATATTATCAATGTCATTTTTATTTACTCTTTTAAATAAACTTTATTTATTTTCATCGTTTCCTATTATTGTCATTTTACTATTTAATTATTTATTTTATATCTTTACATATATACCTTCTATTTTAAACTATTTTATATATAATATATTTTAAAATTTCTTAGGTGTTATTTAGTTATACTAATTTAGGTATTAATCGTTTTTAAAATCCTTTTATTGTTGTTCGTTTTGAATTTTCTAGCATTACTTATTTTAAAATATTTTTATATATTTTTATTTTAAAATTTTATATATATGTGTATATATATGTTACTTTGGATTATATTTATATATATTTTTGTTTAAACTATTTTTGTATATTATTTATTTTTAAAATTTCTCTTTTACATATCATTTATTTTAAGCGCTTTTATATAATTTAAATGGGTATTATTTTAATTTATTTAACATACTATTTATTTAAAATTTGCTTTATATATTACTTTATTTCAAATTGTTTATATTTTATTTATGTTGAATCTTTTTCACATGTAGTTCTTTTGAACCATTCTTTGGCATTATGTGTTTTAAATCTTAATTATTTCATTTGTTATTTATTTTAAACTTTTATCCTATTTACCTTAAATTATTTTTTGTATATTATTTTACTTCGTTTGTCTTTGATTATTGATTGATATAAAAATAATATACATTGTGAATATGGCTATTACATATTAGAAATTATTTATTGGCATCTTCATATTGTGGCATTCATTAATATTGTATCTAATTCAAGTTTCATTATCCCATGTTCCATATTATCGTTCCATTTCATTTCATCACTTCAAAGGTTGAGTTTAAAATTTGTTACATATCCTTACTAAAAACCGTTTCATTTTATCCCCAACGAATAATGCATATTGCTAAGTGTTGCCCTCGCTATTATTCAAAAACAAAAGTTTCAAAATGAGGCAATGTTTCGCGTTTTGGAACATCGAGAATTGTGCCCTAACTTACGGGGTTTCGATTCTCTCGTTGATTCTAAATAGCCAAATATCCTTTTGAGTTTTAAAATACACGGAAATCTAATTAAAATTAAAGACTACTTTGCGCTCGGGAGTTCATGGTATTGTGTCCTAACTTACGGGATGTGATACTCCGATATCTCGAGATAAGGAAATCTTTAACAATCGTTTTGAGCTAATTCAAGCATTTTTAAAATCAATGTTAAAAAAAGATCGTATTTCAAATCCATTCCCAATCTTTAACTTTCGACATTAAGACACTAACTAATCAATTCGGTACCAATTTTTAGGCGTGTCGGGGGTGCTGATCCTTCCTTGCACGTAACTGACTCCCGAATCCTTTTCTCTCGAGTTTCGTAGACCAAAAACACCGTTTTAATAAACTAAAACGTTTTATTAAAGCAAGGGTGATCCGATCACACCTAATAAAGATCCGTGGCGACTCCCATTTTAATTTTCATTTTCAAATAAAGTCGATTCCCTTTTTCAAAAAAATGGTTTCGACATTCTCCATACTCTCAAATCTACCGATCTTCAAATGATCCTATTTAAAGCCCTTGAAAAGGTTTAATAAGAAATGTCTAGTGGAAACAAAATGAAGGGGAGAGAAAGGTTCACTTTGTATTTGGGATTACTCCTAAATGGAAAGGAGAACTTGACATTTAAAAATCGAAGGATTTTAATTAGGTTCTTTGAACAAGACAGGCTTGGAGAATAGTTAATAATGAAGATCCTTCAAAAGAAACACTTTCGTAAAAAAATACTACAGAAATTATGCCTTCCTCAAGGTTAAAAGTAAGCCAACTGACATCTAGATGTAGAAAAGCTTACTGCATGGTAAAGATCTTCCAGTAAGGGAATTAGATTGGCAAATTGGAGATGGCAGTAAACTTCGTTTTTTTTTAAATGATAACATCATTCATGAGTTCAGGTTTTCAGGTGGTGGTAATGCCAACCGTTTAAAAGTTAATGACTCAAGAGAGGGGGGTGGGGGATGGAAAATGAATGAAGTTAACATGTATTTAACTGAAGAATCTATGCAAAAGTTATTCAATAAAGGGTTCCGTATACTCGGAAGAGAGGATCAACTAATATCGAAACACAATCCTTTAGGATTCTTTTTTGTAAAGTCAAGACATGCTTCTATTTTCTTTGGAGATCATATTGACAATATGCCAGCAATAGACAAGAATGGAACAAATCAACTTGGAGGAGGCTTTGGTCACGGAAGGTACCTTATAAATTTGTTTTCTTTCTTTGGAAACAATGCACTAATAATCTGCCTTGTATGAAGGAATTTGCTAAAAGAAAAGTTATTCCTTTGATCTCATTTGTATATAGAAAAAAAGGGTGCGTACAATTTTAGCACTTATTTTTTTTTTAGAGTTTGTTTTTAAAAGTGTATGTAAGGGCAAATTTTGTCCAGCCAAAATAGAAAAAAATGAATAAACTAAATAAAAAATAAAAAATAAAAAGTCCAAGTCTATTTACAAAAAATGGCCCAAATACAAAAAAAAAACCTAAGACCCACAACCTAAACTTTTTCAGAAAACTAAAAAAACCCGAGCTCTTTCGCGCCGCACCCCACCACGTCAGCGTGCTCACTGCCCGAGGCATGACGCGCCCCCTGTCACCATTACACCAAAATAGTAAGGCATCACTCCCATCATCATCGTTGACCGCCATGGGTACTTACAAAGAGAAAACAAAAGAGGACAGTGAGCAAAAACAGTGGAAATGGCAGAAACAGTAGAAACAACAAACAAAAAATAAAAAAATAGTATGTAATATATGGCTATAAAAGCCATAACAACAGATTGTATTCACACACACAAAGCAATTGAATAGAATACAAAAAAGAAGAACAACAAGTTTAACAAAACAAAAGGTAGTTATTTTTTTTATTTCGAAATATAAAAAAAAAAAACAAAAGGCTAGATTTCTTACCTATTTTGTTGCACCACCGCCGTGGGTGGTCCCCGTCGACTTGTAAGGCTGCCAAATCCCTAGGGATTTGTCTAAGTTGTAAGGCTGCCAAATCCCTAGGGATTTGTTTAAGGCCACGTCGAAAAGGGAGAGAAAACAAATTATTTTTTTTTTTTTTATTTTTTGTTGAGTTTGATTGGGTTTTTAGGGATTTCAGTCTCAGATTTGTGTTTTACATACAAAGGGCTTCAAAAGGGGAAGTTTTGGGGAACTTCAGCCAACGGAGGCAGTGGCCTTTGTCGCCGTTGACCAGCGGCCCCGGCGGAGACCCACCGTCCCCTGGTCGATTGGAAAAAGGGTTGTTTGAGAGAAAGAAAAGGGTTAGAAAGGGATTTTTTTTAAAAAAATAAGGGTAAAATGATTTTTTTTTATTTTTTACTTATATAGGGTTATAATACGACGCTGTTTTGGGTTTAACCTTCAAACGCCCAAAACGACGTCGTTTTGGCGCGACCCAAGACCTGACCTGAATATTAGCAAGATCCGCGTGTTTTAGCGACAAGGCCTAATTGCAGCCTTAGTCCTTTCGCTTTTTAAACGCTTTTCAATACAGTCTTATTTCTGTCTTTTTTTCTTTTTAAAATTTATACCGTTTAATTCTTTTTTTTTTTGGTCCCTCTAGAAAACGTGCGCATTATGAGGTTGGGAATATTTTTCCAATCGGCCCCTTTTTTTTTGTGTGTTATATTTTAGTCCTTTATTTTGCTTTACTCATTTATTTATCTTATATAATTCATTAGTTAAATTTCAATTTAATCACCCATTTATTTAATCTCACATCTTTAATTGCCTTTTGTAAGGCCCAAATTTTGCCCGGGGCCCAATAAAACCAAACCTAATTTCAACCTTAGCCCGAGCCCAAATAAAAAAAAATTCCAAAAAAAATAATAAAACAGTCCAATTAATAATACATGGCCCAAATTAAAACCCCCATCAGCCCACAACCTAAACTAACCCTACCAGTCCACTATCTCAAAAATTTTCAGCAGACTACAAACTCAACCCCCACGTCAGCACTCCAGGTAGGATCCCCATATACCCCGCTCCATGTTTTCGCCCATGTTTCACGCCCCTCGTTCTCCACAACTTCAACACCTGCAATTGGAGCAAAGAAATAGGTAGAAAATGTATGGTTTTTGGCTATAAAGCCTTCAATTTTTCATAGTAAAAGGGGGGATCCAAAAATTGTATCACTCGCGTATTTTTCAAGGAATCAAACAAAAAACACACAGAAGGTTGATCTCCGATTTTGTTCTCTTTATTTTCGTTTTTTGTTTTCTTGCTTTTTTAATATTTCTTTTATTTTTTATACAAATCTATTAAACAAAGATACAAAAAATAAAAAAAAATAAAAGGAAAGAGGAAGGATTCTCACCAGATCCGGCCCCATCGCCGCGTTATCGGAGCCTTCCCCTCCGTTCGGCGTGGTTGAGTCTAAAAAGGGGGTTGAACCCTTGTCTTTTCGTTTTTGGAACTAGCCTCCAACAAGTAAAAAAGGGGAGAGCTAAAGGAGCCCATTTCGGTGTATCGCCGGCCACCGAGTGCGGTGGTGGCGCGGCGGTTGAAGGGCGGCAATGATGGGTTTCTTTGAAACCCTAGCAAAAAATAAAAGAGAAGGGAAAGGGGGAGAGAGTAGGGAAGCTCTCTGTTCTTTTTGTTTAAAGTTGGGGGAAGGCTGGTAATGGAATAATAAAATAAAAAATAAAAAAGGGGAAAGTTGGTAATGGAATAAAAAAAAGGAAAGTTTTTGTAACGCCCTAATTTTTGGGAATCCTGTGAATGTTGGCATAGGTTTAATTATGTTAGTGGGCCTCTAGAAAGCCCAAGCTTAAGATAGAACCCGACAATTTTAGTTAATTTTTGTTCCATAAGAAAAAGGGGGTGAAATTCTGAAATAGGACCTATGTGAAAATGTTTGAAAATGCTATAGGCTAAATTGAAGTGGCCAAATAAATAGGAGTGCAAAATAGGAGGATTTGCATGACAAACCTCCCATTTTACATGAAGTGGCCAGCCATCATGTTGTTGTAGACAAAATGTACACTTGATATCCATAATTTATGGTACAAATTGATACAAATTGATAATAGGTTAGGTAAATGTTCCATGATAATGGGTTAGGTAAATGTTTCATGATAATAAGTTAGGTAAATGTTCCATGATAATGGGTTAGGTAAATGTTTCATGATAATGGGTTAGGTAAATGTTTCATGATAAGAATATCATGTCTTTTGTATTAAAGAATTAAATGGATGAAATATGAAGTTTTATTAAAAGAAAAGGGTGAAAAGAACAAAGTTTTGTCCATCTTTGTTCATCATAGCTGAAAGTTAGAGAAGAGAAAGGAGAGGAGAAAGCTCTTGAGTATTTGGTCATTAGGAGGAGGAAAATTGAAGGTAAGTTCTTGGTACCTTGCTTCTATTTTGAGGTTCATGAGTTCTTCTTGATTCTACCTTAACTCTTGAAGTATATTTTGATTTTTAGTTGTGTTGTGAGCATTTAGTCATGAATTAAAATGAAGGAAATGGTTGTTGTTTCATGTTCTTTTGATGAAAAATGGAAGATAGGTGAAGTTGAGCCAAACAAATGAGCATGCATGTGCCTTAGATGTTAAAGGGAAAAATCAGCTAACATGTTGTGCTTTAAAATGACGAAATGGAGATTATACTTAAGTAAAATCATAGATATGTGATGATTGATTGGTGTTATACATGTTTAAATAACATGCATGCAAGGTATGTGTGAAAGAGTGATTTGGTAATAAATCTGCTTGGGACAGCAGCAGTAACGTGACTTTGGAAAATCACCATAAATTGTGGGAGATGAATTAGAAGCTAAATAAATTATGTAATTAAAGCTTAATGAGTCTAGTTTCAAATGAAATAAACTAGAATATATTTTGAATTCTGTACAATGAGAAATTTGATTCGTAATGAAGAGTGGTCAGATTAGTCAAACAGTGAAACATAGGAAACTTTAAGAAAAATCTGGTATTGATTGGCCATACCAAAAATTCTGAAAATTTTATGGATAGAAGATATATGAGTCTATTTTCAGGGAAAATTAACGGAACTTGATTTGGAGTTTCATAGCTCCATTTATAAATGATTTAGTGACTGTTGCTCAGGAAGACAGCTTGCAGTGAAATTATGATTATGTGGTAAACATTGACAAAAATTTGTTAATGAGTTGCTTATTGTTTTCTTATAAGCTTACAATGATCTGTAGGTGTGGTTGGCCGAATATTGTAAGGGGTTAATATGTAGTTTGTATTTGAATAGTTAGATTAACGTGTTAGTAATCCAATTGTAGGCGGTTCGTGTGTGGATCTCGTCAGCATATCGTCGCAAACAGGTGTGTAACTAACACCCTCTTTCTTAGTCTAGATCGGCAAAAGTCGAAAAGCGGAAATGCCGAAACCGGTATTTTGTAGATTTACGAGTGTACGAATGCTCGTGAGGTAAATCGATTAATTTTTTTGGTAAGCTGCAAAATTTGGACTGCAAAGTGCATGATTTCTGTGCCCTTGATATTTTTGGGCTTAATGGGCCAAAATTGGAATTATGGGCCAACGGGCCCAATTCGGTAAGAACCCTCGGTACGTGATTCTGTTAGTACGTGAAAAGTAGGAATATGCATGAAAAACCCTAAAATAGATAAATTACTGAAATACCTTTAAAAGTGGAAAATTTATAGTTTTACCCCTAGTAGATAAATTACCGAAATACCCCTAGGGTTAAATTGACCTAAATGCATGTTTGATCGTTGTTATTTATTGCATGCCATGTTGTTATTATCGATGCATGGGATTGGGATATTAACAGATAAGTACTGAAAGTGGCTTGTCCACATCTTGGAGGCTTTGCCTCAATTCTTCGATAATCGAGCAAAGAAGGTCGCAATTGTGGAGTGTTGGGTTTGGGTGGGTTGAGCTATTCCCCACATGGAGTGTATGGTATGGTACGGGTGGAGTGTAGTGGTTGGTGGGTTGAGTAGTCTCCCAAATGGGCTTGCATATGTTATTGATGTTGCATGTATTTTGAAATGGGCCTATAGGCCATACTATTATCTGAATAAGGGGCTAAGGCCCAGTTTATTGTAATCTGAAAAGGGCTCTGACCCAGTACCACTGTTACCTGAATGGGTTTAGGCCCAATGGGCTTGAGCTGACTTGGGCTTTGAATTGGTTTTCCTTACACACTGAGTTTCCCCAAACTCACCCCTTTTATTTTCATCCACGCAGAAATCCCCAACCATAGTGGGCTTGGAGTCGTGAGGAAATTGAGTGGCCACCGCTCGAAAGTTTGATTTTCTTCCGTGAACTGGACATCCTTTTAATTACGTTTGAGGTTTTGGGCTTTTAAATGTAATAAGGCCGCTTATTTATTTTTGATGGTTTTTAATATGTATTACTAAGATAGGTAATACTTATTTTAACTGTTGAAATTGGATAGCTTTAGGGCGCATTTTCATAAACAACAGTTGATTTCAAAATAACACGACAACAAGCAAAGCTTCCGCAATGAAAGTATTTTCCAAAATTAATCACTTTTCCTAAAAATGACTTAATCAAATCGGTTTCCTAGAAATATCCATGACGTTAAGGTGTGGTAATGGCGGTATGCATGTCTAGGATTGGATCCGAAGGGAGCTTGGTACTTAAGCAGTCCGATGGACTCACCACCTCCTCTCTGGTTTCCTACCTGGTGCACAGCTTCCATTTACTTTAATCATTAATGAATTAATCTTTTGAACATCAAGTACGATTTTCTAGACTTAGAATGGAAATTTTTTTTTAACGTTTTTGATATGGCATGCCGGATTCGGCCATAACTTCTGGGCCGGGTTTGGGGTGCTACATTTAGTGGTATCAGAGCCTAGGTTGCAACAACTCGGCTGTGGAATGGGTTTACAAAAACAAAGAATTTCTAAAGCGAAAATTTTATAAAGAATGCGAAAAACTCGATTTTCAAAATTTAGATCTTTAGAGGGTGGCATTCCGAATCTCCGGCTCAAGTCTGTAAGTATTACTCTGAACTCTTCTGAATATTTTTCTGTCTTATCCATCTGCATCAAACCCTAGATAGGATGATCTGAAACCATAGGAAAATCTAATAAGAGATGAAGTCAGTAGCTAGACTTGATTCTGCGAAAACAAACTACGAACTCTTGTCGATTCATAAAACATCTGTAATAAACACTGAAATATTAATTGATGCATAAGAATTCGTAATCAAGATAATACGACATGAGTACAAGAGGCCGTGGACGAAGCCGAGGAAGTGCTCGAGCGAGATCTTCGTCTTCGAGACATATGCCGGCGGTGGATGCACAGGTACCACCGGCAACAGAGGTAGAGTCTCATGACCACGGTGCCGAGGATGATGCCCTATCACAGGCAATGCTTCATGTTTTGGAAAGGGTTGCCGGAGCAAGTTCGGGCAACGAAATTCAGGGATCTATTTCTGAACGACTTCGGGCTAACGGAGCGGAGATCTTTAGGGGCGTGTCTGGTATAGCCCCGAATATGGCAGAATATTGGTTGAAGGCCACAGAACGGATTATGGACGACTTGGACTACTCTGAGGAAATTGTGAGTGGGGTATCTGTACTAAGTCCTTTGGGTCACTCAGTTAGGGTAGACAAACTGTATAGGGATGTACCCTTAGAAACTCAAGGTAAGATTTTCCCTGGAGATCTGATAGAGTTACCGTTCAGAGAGTTTGATCTCATTTTGGGAATGGACTGGCTTGTTAAGCATAAAGCGACTCTGGATTGTGCTGCTAAACGAATGGTGTTAAGGACCACAAAGGATGAGGAGGTTATAGTGATAGGTGAGCGAAGGGATTATTTGTCCAATGTGGTGTCGATTTTAAGAGCCGAAAAGTGGATTCAGAAAGGTTGTGAGGTCTATTTGGCATTTGTAAGTCAGTTGGAAGAGGAGGGACTGACAGTGGATAAGGTTAGGACTGTAAAGGAGTTCCAAGATGTTTTTCCGGAGGAGCTTCCAAGATTGCCTCTTAACCGAGAAGTGGAGTTTGGAATCGACTTATTGCTTGGAATGGCACTAGTGTCTATCGCACCGTATAGAATGGCACCGAAGGAGTTGGTGGAGCTAAAGGCACAAATTCAAAAGTTGTTGGATAGGGGCTTCATTAGGCCAAGCGTGTCTCCATGGGGAGCACCGGTGCTATTCGTGAAAAAGAAGGATGGTATGATGCGGATGTGCATTAATTATCGCCAGTTGAACAAACTGACAATTAAGAATAAGTATCCACTGCCAAGGATTGATGATTTGTTCGACCAGCTTAGAGGAGCTTCTGTATTTTCCAAGATCGACCTTCGATCTGGATATCATCAGTTAAGATTCAAGGAGGCAGATATCCATAAGACGGCATTCAGGACTCGGTATGGTCATTACGAGTTTCTGGTTATGCCATTTGGACTGACGAACGCTCCTGCAGCGTTTATGGATCTGATGAATCGTGTGTTCCAACCATTTTTAGATCCGTTCGCAGTCGTCTTTATTGACGATATCCTGGTATATTTTAAAACTGAAGCGAAACATGATAAGCATCTCCGTATAGTGCTGCGAGTGTTAAGGGAGAAGGAACTCTTTGCGAAGTTCAACAAATGTGAATTTTGGTTGAAGGAGGTAACCTTCTTAGGACATGTGGTCTCTGCCGAAGGGATTAAGGTAGACCCTCGAAAGATTGAAGCAATTTTGGAGTGGAAGCCACCGAGGACGGTGTCGGAAATATGGAGTTTCCTAAAACTGGCAGGATACTACAGAAGGTTTGTGGAAGATTTTTCTGTGATGGCAGCACCTTTGACAAAACACATAAGGAAAGGAGTACCGTTTGTATGGACTAAGAAACAGCAGGAAGCTTTTGAGAAGTTGAAGAAAGTTCTGACTGAAGCACTTGTGTTAATTCAGCCGGAGTCTGGGAATGATTTTATCAGTGTACGATGGCGCATCACACGTGGGTTTGGGCTGCGTGTTAATGCAAGAGGGTAAGGTGGTTGCATATGCATCACGATAGCTTAAGCCTCATGAGGGAAACTATTTGACTCATTATTTAGAGTTGGCAGCAGTGATATTTGCACTTAAGATTTGGAGACATTACTTGTACGGAGAAAGGTGTATTATATACACTGACCATAAGAGTCTTAAGTATTTGTTGACTCAGAAGGAGCTGAACCTTAGGCAAAGGAGATGGATTGAATTGCTTAAGGATTATGACTGTTCGATCGAGTATCACTCAAGGCAAGGCTAATGTGGTAGCCAATGTTTTAAGTCGTAGAACCGTATCTGATCTGAGAGTAATGTTTGCTCGTTTGAGTCTGTATGATGATGGCAGTTTGTTGGCTGAATTGCAAGTAAGGCCAACCTGGGTGGATCAGATTAAGGAAAAACAGTTGAGCGATGAGTCTTTGGTCGCTCGTTTTCAACAAGTTAAGGAAGGGGAAACTTCTGAGTTTGGGAGCCAGAAGAGACGATGCAACAGCAATACCCTCATCTGTTTGGATTAGGTAAATTTCGAGGACGAAATTTCTTTAAGGAGGGTAGAGTTGTAACGACCCAATTTTCGGGAATCCTGTGAATGTTGGCATAGGTTTAATTATGTTAGTGGGCCTCTAGAAAGCCCAAGCTTAAGATAGAACCCGACAATTTTAGTTAATTTTTGTTCCATAAGAAAAAGGGGTGAAATTCAAATAGGACCTATGTGAAAATGTTTGAAAATGCTATAGGCTAAATTGAAGTGGCCAAATAAATAGGAGTGCAAAATAGGAGGATTTGCATGACAAACCTCCCATTTTACATGAAGTGGCCAGCCATCATGTTGTTGTAGACAAAATGTACACTTGATATCCATAATTTATGGTACAAATTGATACAAATTGATAATAGGTTAGGTAAATGTTCCATGATAATGGGTTAGGTAAATGTTTCATGATAATAAGTTAGGTAAATGTTCCATGATAATGGGTTAGGTAAATGTTTCATGATAATGGGTTAGGTAAATGTTTCATGATAAGAATATCATGTCTTTTGTATTAAAGAATTAAATGGATGAAATATGAAGTTTTATTAAAAGAAAAGGGGTGAAAAGAACAAAGTTTTGTCCATCTTTGTTCATCATAGCTGAAAGTTAGAGAAGAGAAAGGAGAGGAGAAAGCTCTTGAGTATTTGGTCATTAGGAGGAGGAAAATTGAAGGTAAGTTCTTGGTACCTTGCTTCTATTTTGAGGTTCATGAGTTCTTCTTGATTCTACCTTAACTCTTGAAGTATATTTTGATTTTTAGTTGTGTTGTGAGCATTTAGTCATGAATTAAAATGAAGGAAATGGTTGTTGTTTCATGTTCTTTTGATGAAAAATGGAAGATAGGTGAAGTTGAGCCAAACAAATGAGCATGCATGTGCCTTAGATGTTAAAGGAAAAATCAGCTAACATGTTGTGCTTTAAAATGACGAAATGGAGATTATACTTAAGTAAAATCATAGATATGTGATGATTGATTGGTGTTATACATGTTTAAATAACATGCATGCAAGGTATGTGTGAAAGAGTGATTTGGTAATAAATCTGCTTGGGACAGCAGCAGTAACGTGACTTTGGAAAATCACCATAAATTGTGGGAGATGAATTAGAAGCTGAATAAATTATGTAATTAAAGCTTAATGAGTCTAGTTTCAAATGAAATAAACTAGAACATATTTTGAATTCTGTACAATGAGAAATTTGATTCGTAATGAAGAGTGGTCAGATTAGTCAAACAGTGAAACATGGGAAACTTTAAGAAAAATCTGGTATTGATTGGCCATACCAAAAATTCTGAAAATTTTATGGATAGAAGATATATGAGTCTATTTTCAGGGAAAATTAACGGAACTTGATTTGGAGTTTCATAGCTCCATTTATAAATGATTTAGTGACTGTTGCTCAGGAAGACAGCTTGCAGTGAAATTATGATTATGTGGTAAACATTGACAAAAATTTGTTAATGAGTTGCTTATTGTTTTCTTATAAGCTTACAATGATCTGTAGGTGTGGTTGGCCGAATATTGTAAGGGGTTAATATGTAGTTTGTATTTGAATAGTTAGATTAACGTGTTAGTAATCCAATTGTAGGCGGTTCGTGTGTGGATCTCGTCGAGATATCGTCGCAAACAGTGTGTAACTAACACCCTCTTTCTTAGTCTGGATCGGCAAAAGTCGAAAAGCGGAAATGCGAAACCGGTATTTTGTAGATTCTGAGTGTCTGAATGCTCGTGAGGTAAATCGATTAATTTTTTGGTAAGCTGCAAAATTTGGACTGCAAAGTGCATGATTTACGTGCCCTTGATATTTTTGGGCTTAATGGGCCAAAATTGGAATTATGGGCCAACGGCCCAATTCGTAAGAACCCTCGATGCGTGATTCATTAGTACGTGAAAAGTAGGAATATGCATGAAAACCCTAAAATAGATAAATTACTGAAATACCTTTAAAAGTGGAAAATTTATAGTTTTACCCTAGTAGATAAATTACCAAATACCCCTAGGTTAAATTGACCTAAATGCATGTTTGATTGTTGTTATTTATTGCATGCCATGTTGTTATTATCGATGCATGGGATTGGGATATTAACAGAGAAAGTCTGAAAGTGGCTTGTCCACATCTTGGAGGCTTTGCCTCAATTTATGATAACTGAGCAAAGAAAGGCCGCAATTGTGGAGTGTTAAATTTGGGTGGGTTGAGCTATTCCCACATGGAGTGTATGGTGATGCGGGTGGAGTGTAGTGGTTGGTGGGTTGAGTAGTCTCCCAAATGGGCTTGCATATGTTATTGATGTTGCATGTATTTTGAAATGGGCCTATGGGCCATACTATTATCTGAATAAGGGCTAAGGCCCGGTTTATTGTAATCTGAAAAGGGCTCGACCCAGCACCACTTATTACTGAATGGGTTTAGGCCAGTGGGCTTGAGTGACTTGGGCTTTGAATTGGTTTTCCTTACACTGAGTTTCCCAAACTCACCCCTTTTATTTTCATCCACGCAGAAATCCCCAACCATAGTGGGCTTGGTCGTGAGGAAATTGGAGTGGCCACCGCTCGAAAGTTTGATTTTCTTCCGTGAACTGGACATCCTTTTAATTACGTTTGAGGTTTTGGGCTTTTAAATGTAATAAGGCCGCTTATTTATTTTGATGGTTTTAATATGTATTACTAAGATAGGTAATACTTATTTTAACTGTTGAAATTGGATAGCTTTAGGCGCGTTTTCATAAACAACAGTTGATTTCAAAATAACACGACAACAAGCAAAGCTTCCAATGAAAGTATTTTCCAAAATTAATCACTTTTCCTAAAATGACTTAATCAAATCGGTTTCCTAGAAATATCCATGACGTTAAGGTGTGGTAATGGCGGTATGCATGTCTAGGATTGGATCCGAAGGGAGCTTGGTACTTAAGTAGTCCGATGGACTCACCACCTCCTCTCCGGTTTCCTACCTGGTGCACAGCTTCCATTCACTTTAATCATTAATGAATTAATCTTTTGAACATCAAGTACGATTTTCTGGACTTAGAATGGAAATTTTTTTTTAACGTTTTTGATGTGGCATGCCGGATTCGGCCATAACTTCTGGGCCGCGTTTGGGGTGCTACAGTTTTTTTTTTTTGGTTTAAATGATGATGATGAAACGACGTGTTTGGTGGAGTGGGGTGTGCATTATCCCTAAATGAGAGATTTGCTAGATTAGTCCTTCTCCTTTGCAACTCTATTCGACCAGGCCCCATTTTCTGTTTTCTTTTGTTTTTTTTAATTTAGCTCTTAGATTTTGTTTGGGTTACATCTGGGTCCTTCGAAACACTGCACATAAAAGGCTAGGAATATTTTCCAGCTAGTCCCTCGTTGTTTCAGCGTGATTCATTTCGATCCTTGATGGCCTTCTTTTCATTATTTACAATATGAGTCCCTCTTCCCTTACATGTATCTCATTTTAGCTCAAATTCTAACTTTTTAATTTATCCCTTAAAGTTCATTTCTTTTTTATTTTCGGTTCCTTGACCATTTAATCTTGTTTATTTTTCATTTTTTTTATTTTCAATATTCTGGTTTTATTTTTATTTTCTTTAGTATTTTATTTACTTGCTCTTTTAAATTCAACCCTTATATTTTATTTTATTTTATATTTATTAATTTACCTATATTTTACGCCTTAGACTTCATTTTTTATGTTAATTCAAATTCTTTTAATTTCCATTTTGTTTTTTTCTTTATTTTATTTCACCATTGTTTTGTACTATTCTTTTGCCTTTATTTTTACATTCATGGCTTATTACAACTGCTCATTGTATTATTACTATTAATATCCTTATCACGTTGTCCTTTTGCTCCATCAATATTATTTGTTATTTTTGTCTTATTTGTTCTATTTATTTTATTTTCATTTATAATTTCAAACTAAATTGTTCTATTTATTATCTTGTTCATCTACTTATTTTTTATTCCTTTAACTTTTTATACTAAAAGTTCATTTATTTATGTTTTTAAATGCTCTTGATTTTACTATTACTATTATTATTATTATTATTATTATTATTATTATTATTATTATTATTATTATTATTATTATTATTCATGTATACACATTTAAATATTATATCATACCCAATATTATGCATACATATTAACATTATACCGTATATGTATTTTTATAAATATTATATTTATATATTTTTATATATTATATATTGTGTACATGCCTTGAGTATTATCATGTGTTCATTTTGATATATGTATATATCTATGTAATATCATTAATATCTTTTTATTATTTTTTAGCATGTATATACTATGTAAATATTTCAAAGATTGCATTTTTATTATGTATATATTTTTAATACGGGTACATTTTTATATTACGTGTATATATCTTTTAATATTGCATTTTATTGTTATGCATATACCTTAATACTACATCATTTATACATTATTATTTCTCATACTATCTTATGTTCATGTTTTTTTTAAACTATGCCATGTATATACAAGTACTATATATCTATTTATATAGTTATTAATAGTTGTTTTTTTTATGATTATTTCTAATATGTATGTATTGTGTATTTACCTCTAATACTATATATATTGTATATTCTTACCATTATCTTTGCTATATTTATTATTATTATTAATCTTTATTATTTGACATATTATTGTTATCACTTTTTCTTTCTTACTATCATTGCATTATTATTATTAATTATTCTTATTCTTATTCTTATTCTTATTCTTATTCTTATTATTATTATTATTATTATTATTATTATTATTATTATTATTATTATTATTATCATTGTTTGTGTTATTTATTTATTTACGTATATATCATTTACTTAAGTTTTTATTTTACTTTTCGTTATATTTGATCCGTGATTATTTCGCGTGTTAGCTAATTTTGTTATTCTCGTCTCTTATTTTATTTTATATTAATGCATCTATTATGCTCATGTATATTATCCGGTTTTTTATTTTATTTCAATTTACAAATATCACTTTATGATTTCTAATTCTCTAAATCTAATTCAAGTTAAATTAGTGTATTCCAAGCCGGTTTATAATTATTCGTTTAAAAATTCTTTAAAACGGAGACGATGTTCGATGTTTAGCAATTCGGGGAATCGTGCCCTATTGTGCTGGGTTGCAATTTCTTGTTTGCCCAAAATAATCGGATGTCTCTTTAGAATTTCGTTCATGTTTTCTAAAAAAAATTTAAAACGAAGGAAATGTTCGACATTCGGCAATTCAGGGAATCGTGTCCTATTGTGCTGGGTTGCAATTTCTCGTTTGTGCAAAATAATCGAATATCCCTTTGGAATTTCATTCACGTTTTCCAAAGCGAGACAATGTTCAACGTTTGGAAATTCGAAGAACCATGCCCTACCATGTTGGGTTTCGATTCTCCCGTTGGACTAAATAATTGGGCATCCTTTTGCAGTTTTCAACATATAAATTTTTGAAGTCAAAATTCATCATGTTTTCGAGGGCTTAAAGGATCATGTCCTATCGTGCTGGATGTGATGCTATATTCCTCTTAGGCAAGAGAATTTTGATGACTAACTTGAGTTACTCAAATGTTATCAAAAAGGAATCACATTTCAAAAACATTTTTAAAGCTTAGACATAAGGACGATTTAATCGATTTGGTACCAATTTTGGACGTAATGAGGGTGCTAATCCTTCCTCACACGTAACCGACTCCCGAACCTTTTTCTCAAAATTTCGTAGACCAAAATCATTGTTTTAGTAAACCAAAATGTTTTATTAGAACAACCCAAATTTCTAGGTGATCCGATCACACCTAAACAAGAAAAGATTGGTGGCGACTCCATTTTCGCTTTCCGAAAAGTCGATCCATTATTTTTAAATCGAAATAAAAAAATGGTTTCGACAGCTTGGCGACTCCACTGGGGACAATAAGAGAGTCAAGCCTCAAAATTGATTATTTTCTGTCCTTTTGTCGAAAATTTAAAATTTGGTTTTTAACAGATGATCCTTTTACTTCATTTGTTTTGGTTCAAGTCCTATAGAATACTTTTGCATTGCATTGCATGACCGTTGTGGTCACACCTTTTAAGTGGGAGTGAGAAACTATGCTTTCGTGAGGTTTTCACCTCCGCATGGGCTAGGGGATCGCTTCCGGAATACATTCGTACTTATGTCTTCGTGAGGTTTTCACCTCAGCATTGGCATAAGCAAATGTATTCCCCTGAACTGAACTTGGTCCATATGAGCCTATAATGGGTGAGGACCGAGGAATCTGCTGGTTCGGGTACCTTATCTCTAGAACTAAACCGCATATAGTAAACCTTAGGAACCATCCTTGGATGAAGCCGCGTCGAGCCTTAGTACTTACCCGTATATGCATCATAATTATCATTTATGTGCTTGCATTCTATCGCTATTATTTGACACTAACCGGTGTTTTGTTTGGTTTTGTCTTTTTTGCATAACATTGCATACTAAAGGAGGCATTAATCCGTATTCAATTACTAAGTTAGAAAATTTGACATGGAGAATGAATTTCTTAGTAAAGTCGAGGATAATGCGGCTGTTCGTGCATGGTCGGAGAGGCTGCAATCGGAGAGAGGGGATAGCTTGGCACAAGGGTATGTATCGGAGTTGCAAGATTTCACTCGCGTCAATGTAGTACAAAACAAGCTGCAAGAGTTGAAAGACATTTGAGCTAGTTGGAATGAAGGAATCAAGCAATTGTTTTACCAAAATTATGGTGACGTATCCTACATGCTAGACATTAGAGTGGATAAGAATTTGTTCCGATCCTTGGTGCAGTTTTGGAATTCTGCGTACAAGTGTTTCACTTTTGGAGAAGTGGATTTGGTACCTACCATGGAGGAATACAGTACTTTGCTCAGGTGTCCCAAAATTCAGGTCCGGAAGACTTATGCTCGAGTTTTTAGTAGTCAGACTTTCGTGAAAAAACTGATGAGCATTTCTGGGATGAGCAAGCCTTAGGTCATTACTCGGATTCAGCAAAAAGGAGATAGCAAATGTATCCCTTGGGAGAATTTGCGAGATTTGATCTTGACACATCCAAATGAAAGAAAGAGGGTTGATATATTTGCCTTAAGCATCAACGGATTAGTAATCTTTCCTAAGGCTTTGAGGCACGTGGACGAGGAGTTCATTGACTTGTTTGATCGCCTTGAAAAGAGAATCACACCGGTGCCGGCAATATTGGCAGAAACGTTAAAATCTTTGAGCTCATGTCGGAAGATAGGCAAGGGGCGATTCATTGGATGTGCACAATTATTGATAGCATGGTTTCATGGACACTTGTGGAAGGTAGACAAAGTTTCCTATCGAGTCTTCTCCGAGGGTTATTTTCCACTGAAAGAAGAAGCAGCTATACAGAGGAGAGAGGATATCTCAGAGGAGAAGTGGATGGACATTCTTCAGAACCTCAAGGAAGGGGATATTGAGTGGAGAGCTTATTGGATGGTTCCTGACGAGATCATGTACTGATGTGGTAACTTCGATTGGGTGCTATTGTTAGGAATTTGGAGAGCTACCGGGTATACTCTACTGTTAGCCTTGAGGCAATATAAGTCGAGGCAGTTTGTACCCACGACCTATGGGCTTGCTCAGAGTGAATTCTCATTTGAATGTGCTCATTATAAGAAAAGAGTTCGGGAGTTATCGGATGCTTGGAAGCAAACTTGTTGGATGAAGAGGTTAGCCGTCGGTTCCATGGTAACGCCCGAGTATAGTGAGTGGTTTAAGAAGAGGATTAATGATAATATTCCTAGGCCAAGCTTGGAGAATGCGCGACCTATCAGGGAACAATTACAAGTCGCCCCATCAGAATTGGAAATTATAAGGCAAGATTTCAAGAAGAAGAGTTCGGAGCTCGGGAAGAAGATCAGACAGTTAGAGGAAGAGAAGATGCATCTAAGGTTTGACGCTGATGTTCAGAGGTCAGAGGCTGAGAAATGGAAAAAAGGAAAAAATAAGGCCGAAGAAGACCTAAACAGCTTGAAGACGGACTACAGGAAGCTGCGCCTATCTATGAGGACTGCGGGTTTAGGTAAGACTTCTGAACAATGGCGCCACAAAATTCGAGAAGAAAAAGCCAATATCGGTCGGTGGGAAAGAAAATTTTGAGAAGCTCAATCACGAAATGAAGATTTAGAGAAGAGTCTGTCGGTAAGCAGAAATGAGCGAGGGGAATTAAGTGCTAGAGCGGCAGAACTCGAGAAGTCTCTGCATCAGTACCGAAACCGCAACACCGCAATAGAGTTGAGGGCAAGCTTGAGCAAGATAGAAGAAATGAAAGGAGAATAGGAGAGTTAGAGGCATCACTGCAGAACTGTGAGATGCGGATCCAGTTTTTCGAGGCAAACGAGGATCGTTGGAAAGAGCAGCTTCACCATGCGCAAGACCAAGTCAGAAACAGAGATTACCTTATGGGGGAAGCCATAACCTAGATTCGGGAGGTAGCAGACTACTTACAAACTTTAGCGGTTCAAGCGGACACACTGAGCGTGAAATATGAGTTGGAGTCGGATCGCGGACAAGATCTGGCCTCGTTGTTTAGAAAAATTAGGACTTTAAGTGTTAGAGCGAAATTTTATTTGTAATTTGACTTTATGTAAAAGATTTTATTTTCGAGTGAAATTTTCTAAGGGCAATTGAATCAAAATTGATGCCTCCTTTGCATTCATGCATTTGGATTACATCATATCATTATGCATTAAAGGCCATAAGAGTTTTCTAATTAATTAATTAAAAATTATTTCAGTAACCTGGAAACCAACGAAAACCAACCAACACGCACCCCTACGGTACAAGAAAAAAATCAATAGATAAGAGACTCGAGAAATTGGAGCAAATGCAAAAGGACATGCAAGAACAAATGCAGTCTCAGATGGAAGAGCAGCTAGCCAAGATTCAACGAGAGATGAAGGAGCAAATGATGGAGTCCCAGAGAGAAATGATGTCTCAGTTATCCAAATTGCTGGTGGGAGAAATAGATAAGGGAAAGGGCCCCATGGACCAAGTTGAGGAAACGAATGAAGATCTCCAATACCCCCTGGCTTTACTCCGACGCATGTACCGATGAAGCCCGAGATTAACCTACAAAAACCATCGGTCACAATCATACCCCAGCAAGTTTAAGCCGGAGCTTCAATTCCGATGAACTTCCAAGTCGGCTCAGGCTCTAACTTTGTCAACAACCCGAACTATCCACCCATTCCCGACTTGGATGAAGTTGTTGAAGAGGAAAAGGCGATGATGGATTCGCAAAAATAATTGGAAGAACGGTGTAGATGACATGAGGAAAAATTTAAAGCTATGGAGAGCGCGAATCATCATCAAGGGATTGATGCCAAGGATCTGAGTCTGGTCCCAGATTTAGTCCTCCCCCCTAAATTCAAAATACCTGAATTCGAGAAATACAATGGAACAAGTTACCCTGAAGCCCACATCACCATGTTCTACAGGCGAATGACGGGATATGTTAACAATGACCAGCTACTAATCCACTACTTTCAAGATAGTCTGGTTGGAGCAGCGTCTAAGTGGTATAATGAACAGAGCCGAGTCAAAATTAACTCATGGAAGGACCTGGCTCAAGCCTTTAAGAAGCAATACAATCATGTGACAGACATGACCCCCTACAGAATCACTCTCCAGAATATGGAAAAAAAGTTAAATGAAAGCTTCAGACAGTATGCACAAAGGTGGAGAGAGGTGGCCATACAAGTTCAGCCGCCACTTCTAGAAAAGAAGACGACAATACTCTTTATCAACACATTGAAAGCCCCTTTTATCACCCATATGTTAGGAAGCGCCACAAAAAGCTTCTCCGACATAGTGATGGCGGGGGAAATGATCGAGAATATTGTGAGGAGCGGCAAAATAGAGTCAGGAGAGAGTGCCAGAAAGTCCGCCCCAAGAAAAATGGACAATGAAGTGAACAACACGAGCACATTCAATAATGGGCAGTCCAAGTCAATTACCGTAAATCAACCCAAAACGATGACTACCAATCAACAAAGCTCTGTAAGACAAGAATCCAATGCGAGGAAGAACACAGAAAGGCCACAATTCACCCCTATACCCATGACATATAGGGAGTTGTACCAGAACCTGTTCAACGCTCATGTAGTATCCCCTTTCTACCTAGAGCCATTGCAGCCCCCGTATCCCAAATGGTATGACACAAACACCCAATGTGAATACCACGCGGGAATTACTGGGCATTCAATCAAGAATTGCACTGCGTTCAAGAAAGTAGTCGAAAGACTCATTAAGGTGGGGCTTGTGAGATTTGATGACCCAGCCACGCCCAATGTAGCAGGAAACCCACTCTCCAATCATACCGACCAAGGAGTGAATGGGATAAGTGAAGGCTTGAACAAAAAGACCAAGTATGAGGTGGCAGAATTCAGAACCCTGTTGAGGCGAGTATGAAAGGAGATGGCCAAAAGAGGATTGATTGTGTTGGATTCGAGGGAAGAATCCAAAGAAGAGAGAAACTACTGTGAGTTTCACAACAAGGTGGGGCATGAAATCCAAGATTGCGTGGAGTTCAGAGCCCTAGTACAAAACATGATGAACAATAAAGAAATTGAATTCTATGAAGAGACCGAAAACCCCGTAGAGAGAGATATATGTACATCGGAGGGAGAATCGACGACACAAAATCAAACGCCTAACTATCCCGTAGTGATTATTTTGAGACCCAAAAATAATCAAGCCGGAGTACAAATGCCACCGAGGGTCATAATCCAAAGACCTGCAGTTTTCCCTTACAAAGACAGTAAAAAGGTCCCATGGAATTATGATTGTAGTGTGATGATGCCTGGAAAGGAGAGCCTGGTTGACGATTCAAAAGGGGACCAAGGCAAGGGTTTCTATACAAGTAGCAGGAGGCGTTACGATACGGCGAATGAGGAGGTGCAAACCACAAAAGGAAAATTCCAGGTGGTTGAGGAAATGAAGGGAAAAGCAACAAAACCTATTAATGAGCCAGTAACGAAGAAGAGGCCAATGAGTTTTTAAAATTCCTAAAGCATAGCGAATATAGCGTGGTGGAACAGCTACGTAAACAACCAGCCCATATTTCGGTGTTGCCCTTACTTCTAAGCTCGGAAGTCCATCGTAGCGCGCTAATGAAGGTCTTAAATGAGACATACGTTGCCAATAACATCTCTGTTAACAAGCTGGACCGTTTGGTGAACAATATAAGTGCCGACAATTATATCTTCTTTAATGACGACGAAATACCACCCGAGGGCATGGGGTCGACTAAAGCTCTGTATATCACCATGCGCTGTAAAGGGTATACAATAGGTCGGCTTTGAACGCCCTGCCTTTGACCACGCTGAATAGATTACCTATAGAAAGCTCTCACATGAAGGAGTGCCAGAACATCGTAAAAGCATTTGATGGCACGGAGAGAAAGGTGATGGGCAGAATCGAGGTACCTCTTCAGATTAGGCCAAACACATATGAGGTGGATTTCCTCGTAATGGACATCAAGCCCTCATACAATTACTTGTTGGGAAGGCCCTGGATACATTCAGCTGGGGCAGTGCCTTCCTCGTTGCATCAGAAATTGAAGCTAGTATCGGAAGGGAGATTGATAACGATCAAGGCTGAGGAAGATATTATTGCAACTGTGAGCAATAATGCACCCTATTTGGAGACAGATGACGAAGCAATCGAATGCTCATTTCAATCTTTGGAATTTGTTAATGCGATATTCATCGCTGAGGGAAGCAAAATTCTAGTGCCAAAATTGTCCAAAACCACGAGGATGAGCCTCCAGCTGACGATCGGAAGAGAGGCCCTACCCGGAAGGGGACTTGGGAGACATCTGCAAGGAAGGGTTGAAATGCCAATACCGAAAGACAAGAGAGACCGATTCGGTTTAGGATTTAAGCTGGATGCGAAACAAATGAGAAGGGAGCTGGAAAAGAAACAAGAAAGAAGAAGAGCTCGATTAACCGGAGAGGAAATCAAGTGGGAACCAATGATATTCCCCCATATATCGAAAACATTTGGGTCCGGGGGAATCATTCATCCTGAGAGAGACACGCCAATGACGGGAGCTATAGAAGAAAGGCTGGAAAGTTTGGACATCAATGTCATATGCGAAGAGGAGACCAGAAGAGAGAATTTGTCGGGCATTTGCCTCTGCTTGCCTGGAAGTGTTCTGGACAATTGGACTGCGGAAGAGATTCCTGTAGTTTTTAGAACGGATTCAGAGTAATGTCTAAAACACACTTATTGCTCTAGGCCTAGGAGTAATAAGAATCTTTTGTGAAATAGGCCGATGTTTAAAAATGACATTTCAGTAAAATGCACGGTTATTATCATTTTTGAGCAAATGTTATCTCGTCCTTTCAATTCCATTCATAACCATACAAATGATTACTTTCGAATTCTTTTATTCTTGAAACATTCTTTTAAATATTCTTTCATTCGTCATTCATAATCATATCACGCAAATAAATGTTTCAAATTCTTTTGAATCTTTGTATCTGCCTTCGTCCTCATAACAGATCTCCAGATATTAATGATACGAGTGACACTGCTAGCGACTCAGAATTTCCTTTCGAGTAAGATGTGTGTATGGATGATTATCAGGATTTTGAAGATGACCAAGGCTGTAACCTATCTCCTGATTTGTTGAGGGTGGTAGAACAAGACGAGAAACAAACCCTACCTCACAAAGAATCAGTCGAAATTGTGAGCTTAGGAGGAGGACAAGAGGTGAAGATCGGAACATCTATCACTGCGGAGATGAAGCGAGACCTCATTGAATTACTTCAAGAATTCAAAGATGTCTTCGCATGGTCATACCAAGATATGCTCGGGTTAGACACTGACATTGTGGTGCACCGACTCCCCATAAAAGAAGAGTGTAAGCCTGTTCAGCAAAAACTCCGAAGAATGAGGCCCGACGTTTTGCTAAAAATAAAGGAAGAAGTTCGAAAGTAGTTTGACGCTGGAGTCCTGAACGTGGTAAAATACTCAGATTGGGTAGCCAACATCGTCCCTGTCCCTAAGAAAGATGGAAAAGTGCGAATGTGTATGGACTACAGAGATTTGAATAAAGCCAGCCCAAAAGACAATTTCCCACTGCCTCATATTGACACTCTAGTGGACAACACGACGGGACACTCACTGTTTTCATTCATGGACGGTTTTTCGGGATATAACCAGATCAAGATGCATCCTGAAGATATGGAGAAAACCACATTTGTAACCATGTGGGGCACGTTCTGCTACAAGGTGATGCTGTTTGGACTGAAGAATGCGGGGGCAACTTATCAAAGAGCCGTGGTAACCCTTTTTCACGACATGATGCATAAAGAAATCGAGGTCTATGTTGATGACATGATAGCTAAGTTTCGAACAGAGAATGAGCACATACAAGTCCTGGGAAAATTGTTCTTGAGGTTGAGGAAGTTTTAGCTAAAACTCAACCCCGCCAAAGGTACCTTTGGAGCCAAGTCTGAAAAGTTGCTCGGATTCTTGGTTAGTGAGAAAGGGATCGAGATTGATCCAGACAAAGTTAAAGCCATACAAGAGCTATCCCCGCCGTGCACTCAGAAAGAAGTTCGAAGCTTTCTAGGAAGATTAAATTACATTGCTCAGTTTATTTTACAACTGATCGAGAAATGTGACCCTGTCTTTCGCCTCCTCAAGAAACATAACCCAGATGAATGGGATGAAGAATGCCAAAAGGCTTTCGACAAGGTCAAACAATATTTATCCAACGCCCCGGTGCTGATGCCACCTAACCTCGATAAGCCGTTGATACTATATTTAGAGCATTCGAGAACTCCATGGGATGCGTATTGGGTCAGCATGACGAGTCGGAGAGGAAAGAAAAAGCTATTTACTATCTCAGTAAAAAGTTCACGGAATGTGAGGCAATGTATCTGCCGATAGAGAAGTTGTGTTGTGCTCTAATTTGGACAGCCCAAAGACTGAGATAGTATATGTTATATCACACCACTTGGCTTATCTCAAAATTGGACCCCTTGAAGTACATGATGGAGTCAACAGCTTTGAATGGAAGGATGGCCTGATGGCAGATTCTACTTTCTGAATTCAACATAGTCTATGTGAACCAGAAAGCAGTAAAAGGAAGTGCAATAGCAGATTTTCTGGCCAGTAGAGCCTTGGAAGATTACGAGCCTTTGAATTTTGACTTCCCAAATGAAGACCTAATATGTGTTGCTACTACTGAAGAAGGTGCCCTGGAAGAACTTCCTTGGAAATTGAACTTCGATGGGGCGTCAAATGCTGTGGGCAATGGAATCGGGGCCGTCTTGGTATCCCCAAACGGAGATCATTATCCATTCACTAGTAAATTAGATTTTGATTTTATGAATAACATGGTGGAATACGAGGCGTGCATCATAGGAGTCCGTCCAGCTATAGAATGCAAGATTAAAGTGCTAGAGGTTTATGGAGATTCTGTGCTAGTGATTTATCAACTCAAGGGAGAATGGGAGACCTGAGACCCCAAGTTAATCGATTATCGGAAGCTGGTCCTGGAATTGGTTAAAGAGTTTGATGACATTACCTTCCAAGAGATGAAAATCAGATGGCTGATGCTTTGGCTACCTTAGCCTCCATAATCAAGGTGAACAAACAAGAAGATGTAAAACCCATCTGGATGAGCATTTATGAAACTCAGGCCCACTGTTATAATATTGAAGAAGATGAAGAGAGAGATGATCACCCTTGGTATCACGATATATTGCAATACGTGAAGAATCGTGAATACCCGGACCAGGCGAGCGAGAATGACAAAAGAACGCTAAGAAGATTGGCCATCGACTATGTTTTAGATGGAGATATCCTATACAAAAGAAGAAAGGATCAAGTGCTACTAAGATGTGTAGATGCTGTAGAGGCTAAGAAAATCTTGGAAGAAGTCCATGAAGGCGTCTATGGGACACATGCTAATGGCTTTAGAATGGCCAGGCAAATTATGATATTCGGGTACTATGGTCCACCATGGAATGAGACTGTGTCAATTACGCTAAGAGATGTCATAAGTGTCAAATCTACGGAGACAAAATTCATGTGCCTTCTTCACCGCTGCATGTCATGGTTTCTCCATGGCCATTGTCTATGTGGGGCATGGATGTGATTGGACCAATATCGCCGAAAGCTTCCAATGGGCATCAGTTCATCTTCGTGGTTATTGACTACTTCACCAAATGGGTAAAAGTCGCTTCGTATGCTAGTGTGACCAAGTTGGCAGTGAGCAAGTTTTTGAAAAAGGAGATTATATGTCGATATGGAATGCCGGAGAGGATTATATCTGACAATGCATTAAACTTGAACAATAGTATGATAGCGGAAGTCTGCAGTCAATTCAAGATCAGACATCACAACTCGTCACCATATCGCCCAAAGATGAATAGAGCAGTGGAAGCGGCCAATAAAAACATTAAGAAAATTGTGGGGAAGATGACCGAAACCTTCAGAGACTGGCATGAGAAGTTACCATTTGCCCTTTTTGCTTATCGAACGTCAGTCAGAACCTCAACTGAGGCAACCCCTTTCTCTTTGGTTTACGGAATGGAAGCAGTGTTGCCAATCGAAGTCAAGATCCCGTCTCTTCGAATGTTGTCAGAGTTAAAGTTAGAAGAAGCTGAGTGGATCCGGTCTCGATATGATCAATTGAACCTAATTGAGGAAAAGAGGTTAAGAGCTATCCGTCATGGTCAGATGTACCAAAAGCGAATGATGCAGGCTTATGACAAAAATGTTTGCCCTAGAGAATTCCACGAGGGAGACCTGGTTTTGAAAAAGAACCTTCTCATACAGAAGGACTTTCGAGGGAAATGGATGCCTAATTGGGAAGAGCCTTACGTGGTGAAGAAAGCTTTCTCTGGAGGAGCATTGATTCTAGCCGAGATGGACGGTAAAAACTTGCCCAATCCTGTAAACTCGAATTCGGTCAAGAAGTATTTCACTTGAAGAAAGAGTGGCCAGAGTGAAAATCGACAAAGGGTGCTCTGAATTCGCAAAAAAAAAAAAAAAAGAGGAGAGGCCAAGGTGAAAACCCGCAAAGGGCACTTTGGAACCAAAGGGGCCTTTGAGTTGAAAACCCGAAAATGGGCAGCTCAAATTTTGAATATGGGCCATATGACAGTCTTGTACTCTCGAAATAAGCAAGCAGGATCTCCTGAACACACATTTGGTTCGAATGAGCCTTTGAGAAATTAGAATAATAAAACTCGTGCTGCGATATCTGGGGCACCTTTTCCTCATTTTATTTTGAGCCTTACCAGATTTGCTGTCCTGTTTAATGTATTCACTTCAAGTTTTGCTTAATAAAATTCCATCTTGTCCATTATGATAATCTCTTTCGAGCATTTTTTTTGAAATTACGATTTTTGGACTTATAACATTCACATAAAAGAGGTTACGCATACTACTCTGGAAAGTTTCTAAATAGTACAAGGACCTGAAGCAGGGTCACTAGGCAGAACTAACCAGACTCAAAAGCGGGAAACATTGGAAAAAGAATAGTCCAAGTTGTGACTATTTCTTTGAATCTTCTATCAAAGATAACGACTAAGCAGGAAGACACGATAGTGCATCAATGATAGAACCCGGATGAACTATGAGCAACGATACCTTAAACATTTAAAAAGAAACCACTCTCATGATGTTTATACATTCGTAATCATTCATTTAGTTAGGATCATTTGGCTCATTTCGATCATGGCATCCTAATTATTTGACATAAACATAGATACAAGAAACCCACTCTACAAATCATGTCTTTAGAAGACGATGTAGCGATATTGATCAATTCTACAGATCTTGTTTCCTTGAGATTGCAGTGGAGCAGATCGAAGACGGCGAACCTAGGCTTCCTGATGTTGCAGTGAAGCAGATTTAAGCCACCATCCTAGCTCCCTAAAGTTGTAGTGGAGTAGGCTGAAGATTGTAGATCTTGTTTCTCTGAGATTACAGTAGAGCAGATCAAATATAGCAAATCTTATTTCCCTGAAGTTGCAGTGGAATAGATTGAAGCTAAATTACAGATCTTATCTCTCTGAAGTTGCAGTAGAGTAGATCAAAACAGATCTTGTCTCCCTAAAGTTGCAGTGGAACAGATTGAAGACGGTAAACATTGCCTTCCTGAAGTTGCAGTGAAGCAGATTTAAGCCACCATCCTAACTCCCTAAAGTTGTAGTGGAGTAGGCTGAAGATTGTAGATCTTGTTTCCCTAAGATTGCAGTGGAGCAGATCAAATTTAGCAAATCTTATTTTCCTGAAGTTACAGTGGAACAGATTGAAGCTAAATTACAGATCTTATCTCTCTGAAGTTGCAGTAGAGCAGATCAAAACAGATCTTGTCTCCCTGAAGTTGCAGTGGAACAGATCGACGATGGTAAATCTTGCCTTCCGAAGTTGCGGTGAAATGATTCAAGCCACCAAGCCTTAATCCCTAAGCGGTAGGGTAATAGGCTGAAAATTACAAATCTTGCCTTCCGAAGTTGCGATAAAAGCGATTCAAGCCACCAAGCCTTAACCCCTAGCGATAGGGTAATAGGTTGAAAATCACTAGTCTTATCTCCACGAAATTACGGTGGAGCGATCAAGACAACGGATCTTATCTCCTTGAAGTTACAATGGAGCAGATCAAGCTACAATTGTAGAAGAACACATTAAAACCACAAACCTCATCTCCCTAAAGTTGCAGTGGAATAGGTTAAAGCCACAAGTAGTCGCAGTGGAATGAATCAGAGCAATAGTTCTTATACCTTTGAGGATGCAGTGAGACTACTTGAAGAAAAGAAGCGTCAAGAGAAGCCGAGGCTTGGTAGGTCCCTGTAAATTTGGCCATTCTTTAAGTCTTTGCTCTATTCTCGTTACACGACAACGAGCAAAGAGGGACAGTTGTAAGGCCCACATTTTGCCCGGGGCCCAATAAAACCAAACCTAATTTCAACCTTAGCCCGAGCCCAAATCAAAAAAAAAATCCAAAAAAATAATAAAACAGTCCAATTAATAATACATGGCCCAAATTAAAACCCCCATCAGCCCACAACCTAAACTAACCCTACCAGCCCACTATCTCAAAAATTTTCAGCAGACTACAAACTCAACCCACACGTCAGCACTCCAGACAGGATCCCCGTATACCCTGCTCCATGTTTTCGCCCATGTTTCACGCCCCTCGTTCTCCACAACTTCAACACCTGCAATTGGAGCAAAGAAATAGGTAGAAATGTATGGTTTTTGGCTATAAAGCCTTCAATTTTTCATAGTAAAAGGAGGGATCCAAAAATTGTATCACTCTCGTATTTTTCAAGGAATCAAACAAAAAACACATAGAAGGTTGATCTTCGATTTTGTTCGCTTTATTTTCATTTTTTGTTTTCTTGCTTCTTTAATATTTCTTTTATTTTTTATACAAATCTATTAAACAAAGATGCAAAAATGAAAAAAATAAAAGGAAAGAGGAATGATTCTCACCAGATCCGGCCCAGTCGCCGCGTTATCTGAGCCTTCCCCTCCGTTCGGCGTGGTTGAGTCTAAAAAGGGGGTTGAACCCTTGTCTTTTCATTTTTGGAACTAGCCTCCAACAAGTAAAAAATGGGAGAGCTAAAGGAGCCCATTTTGGTGTATCGCCGACCACCGAGTGCGGTGGTGGCGCGGCGGTTGAATGGCGGCAATGATGGGTTTCTTTGAAACCCTAGCAGAAAATAAAAGAGAAGGGAAAGGGGGAGAGAGCAGGGAAGCTCTCTGTTCTTTTTGTTTAAAGTTGGGGAAGGCTGGTAATGGAATAATAAAATAAAAAATAAAAAAGGGAAAGTTGGTAATGGAATAAAAAAGGGAAAGTTGGTAATGGAATAAAAAAAAGGAAAGTTTTTTTTTTGGTTTAAATGATGATGATGAAACGGCGTGTTTGGTGGAGCGGGGTGTACATTATCCCTAAATGGGAGATTTGCTAGATTAGTCCTCCTTTGCAACTCTATTCGACCAGGCCCCATTTTCTGTTTTCTTTTGTTTTTTTTTAATTTAGCTATTAGATTTCGTTTGGGTTTCATCTGGGTCCTTCGAAACACTGCGCATAAAAGGTTAGGAATATTTTCCAGCTAGTCCCTCGTTGTTTCAGCGTGATTCATTTCGATCCTTGATGGCCTTCTTTTCATTATTTACAATATGAGTCCCTCTTCCCTTACATGTATCTCATTTTAGCTCAAATTCTAACTTTTTAATTTATCCCATAAAGTTTATTTCTTTTTTTTTTCGGTTCTTTGACCATTTAATCTTGTTTATTTTTCATTTTTATTATTATTTTCAATATTCTGGTTTTATTTTTATTTTCTTTAGTATTTTATTTACTTGCTCTTTTAAGTTCAACCCTTATATTTTATTTTATTTTTATATTTATTAATTTACCTATATTTTACGCCTTAGACTTCATTTTTTATGTTAATTCAAATTCTTTTAGTTTCCATTTTTGTTTTTTCTTTATTTTTATTTCACCATTGTTTTGTACTATTCTTTTGCCTTTATTTTTACATTCATGGCTTATTACAACTGCTCATTGTATTATTACTATTAATATCCTTATCACGTTGTCCTTTTTGTTCCATCAATATTATTTGTTATTTTTGTCTTATTTGTTCTATTTATTTTATTTTTATTTATAATTTCAAACTAAATTGTTTTATTTATTATCTTGTTCATCTACTTATTTCTTTATTCCTTTAACTTTTTATACTAAAAGTTCATTTATTTATGTTTTTAGATGCTCTTGATTTTACTACTATTATTATTATTATTATTATTATTATTATTATTATTATTATTATTATTATTATTATTATATATTTCATGTATACACATTTAAATATTATATCATACCCAATATTATGCATACATATTAACATTATACCGTATATGTATTTTTTATAAATATTATATTTATATATTTTTATATATTATATATTGTGTACATGCCTTGAGTATTATCATGTGTTCATTTTGATATATGTATATATCTATGTAATATCATTAATATCTTTTTATTATTTTTTAGCATGTATATACTATGTAAATATTTCAAAGATTGCATTTTATTATGTATATATTTTTAATACGGGTACATTTTTATATTACGTGTATATATCTTTTAATATTGCATTTTATTGTTATGCATATACCTTAATACTACATCATTTATACATTATTATTTCTCATACTATCTTATGTTCATGTTTTTTTTTAAACTATGCCATGTATATACAAGTACTATATATCTATTTATATAGTTATTAATAGTTGTTTTTTTTATGATTATTTCTAATATGTATGTATTGTGTATTTACCTCTAATACTATATATATTGTATATTCTTACCATTATCTTTGCTATATTTATTATTATTATTAATCTTTATTATTTGACATATTATTGTTATCACTTTTTCTTTCTTACTATCATTGCATTATTATTATTATTAATTATTATTATTATTATTCTTGTTATTATTATTATTATTATTATTATTATTATTATTATTATTATTATCATTGTTTGTGTTATTTATTTATTTACGTATATATCAATTACTTAAGTTTTTATTTTACTTTTCGTTATATTTGATCCGTGATTATTTCGCGTGTTAGCTAATTTTTGTTATTCTCGTCTCTTATTTTATTTTATATTAATGCATCTATTATGCTCATGTATATTATCCCGTTTTTTATTTTATTTCGATTTACAAATATCACTTTATGATTTCTAATTCTCTAAATCTAATTCAAGTTAAATTAGTGTATTCCAAGCCGGTTTATAATTATTCGTTTAAAAATTCTTTAAAATGGAGACGATGTTCGATGTTTAGTAATTCGGGGAATCGTGCCCTATCGTGCTGGGTTGCAATTTCTTGTTTGCCCAAAATAATCGGATGTCTCTTTAGAATTTCGTTCATGTTTTCTAAAAAATTTTTAAAACGAAGGAAATGTTCGACGTTTGGCAATTCGGGGAATCGTGCCCTATTGTGCTGGGTTGCAATTTCTCGTTTGTGCAAAATAATCGAATATCCCTTTGAAATTTCATTCACGTTTTCCAAAGTGAGACAATGTTCAACGTTTGGAAATTCGAAGAACCGTGCCCTACCGTGTTGGGTTTCGATTCTCTCGTTGGACTAAATAATTGGGCATCCTTTTGCGGTTTTCAACATATAAATTTTTGAAGTCAAAATTCACCATGTTTTTGAGGGCTTAAAGGATCATGTCCTATCGTGCTGGATGTGATGCTATATTCCTCTTAGGCAAGAAAATTTTGATGACTAACTTGAGTTACTCAAATGTTATCAAAAAGGAATCACATTTCAAAAACATTTTTTAAAGCTTAGACATAAGGACAGTACTTAATCGATTTGGTACCAATTTTGGACGTAATGAGGGTGCTAATCCTTCCTCACACGTAACCGACTCCCGAACCTTTTTCTCAAAATTTCGTAGACCAAAATCATTGTTTTAGTAAACCAAAATGTTTTATTAAAACAACTCAAATTTCTAGGTGATCTGATCACACCTAAACAAGAAAAGATTGGTGGCGACTCCATTTTCGCTTTTCGAAAAGTCAATCCATTATTTTTAAATCGAAAAAAAAAATGGTTTCGACACCTTTTTTAAAATTTTTAGCATTTAAAATTTATGTTGTTTATATCTTTTATTTTTTATTATTGTATTTTTAGATGGTTATTACATTTCTTATTTATTTATTTATTTTGGTATTATGATAGTGATAAGACTATTGTCATTAGTATTATGAATTGATATTCTTATTATTATAATTACATTATTATTATATTTATTTATTTATTATTTATCATTCTAATATAGATGTTCTACTCATATGGCTTTTTATATTATTTCACTATCACTATATCATGCATTATATTTAAATATTTTTGTTTGTTTTCATACTATGTATAAATAAGTTAAATACACATTGCTTTGAATGTTAGTTTTACTCAACGCATAAAAAAGAAAATTTTAAAACCATGGTAATGTTCTGTATTTGGAGATTTGAGAAGTTGTGCCCTAACTTATGAGGTTCGATTTTCTCTTTGAACCTAGATGACCGAACATCCTTTTTAAAACTAAAAACACATGAGATTTAAATAGTAATTAAATAATGAGAAATCTTATTTTCGAGAATTCAAGATGTCGTGTCCTAACTTAAGGGACATGACATTTTCGTTTTGGTTACCTCGAGATAAGAAGGCCTTTTAAATATGTTTTAATTTATTTAAGTGATTTTAATTAAAATTAACATTATGCAAAGAGGGGTCGTGTTTTAAATTCTCTTCAAATTTTTAATTCTCGACACTACATCAATTAATCAACTAGGAACCAATTTTGGGCATTATGAGGGTGTTAATCCTTCCTCGTGCATAACCGATTCCTGAACCCATTTCCTGAATTTTTGTAAACCGAAAATAATTTTATAAATCTAATATTTTATTAAAACTTTGAGGTGATTCGATCACACCTAATTAAAAATGATTGATGGCGACTTCATTTTCTTTTTAAAATAAAAAGTCGATTCAAAAAAGGTTTCGACAGTATATTTTGTAAGTAATCAAATGAGTCACTTGATTTTCAAACTAAATTTTTAGAAAGGAAAGCTTAGAAAGGAGTGATCGAGATTTTAGGTAAAAAAGTTAGGTTGCTAATTTAGTTTATCATTAGTGCTTATAATCACTTGCTATACGATGTGTTAAGATAGTGGATTATCTCCATAGATGTAAGGAAACTGAACTACACAAGCACATTGAATGTTGACTGTTTTTGTCTTGTTCTTCACCAGAAGTAATTGGCATTGCTCTTATACACAACTTCTGACACTAGTCACTTTACTTGCAAATAATTAGTTCTTTCATCATGCTATTTTGCAAAAGCCATATCGTTTAATGGTGACCTGGGTCCATGATAGAAGAGATGAACCTTTTCAAACTAAGTTTCTCCATATCATTCCTACATTTTGAAGCATTTAGAAACAAAGAAATGACGTTTGCTTTGGAAATAGATCAACTGAACTTATTGCTACAATCTTAATGGCTAAAAACATAACAACATTTTAGAAAGGTTGCTTCTCTCTTGAGCCAGTGAAGATTTCAAAGCATTCTATCATTGATTCTATACAATTTCCTGGAATATGGCGTTTCATTCATGATAGTCAAACACAACAAAGTGATCTTATAATACTGCAGTACACTAGAATACCATAATACAACATGCTCCAAGCTTCACATGGTAAGAGAAGTTCTTCTTGCAATATCAAAATTGAATGGTGAATATCGGTAATTTATAATGTAAGAAAAAAACATTATGCATTCTCTTCTTTGCAAATTTAACATGAGGCAATTTGTAACCTTGGTTGGCTGATTCGAGATATTAAAGCACCTGGTAAAGGTTGTAGCAGTTGGGAGAATAAAGTACCTTAGTTTCAACGAGGCCAAAAATTGGCCATACATCTGCTGCAATGTAACGCCCTAAAATTCTTATCTTTGTTCCAATAATTGTTTGATATAACTATGTATCTGCTTCAATGGTCAAGTGTTTTGAGAGTGTGTGAGAGGTCTTGGGTTCAAGGCTTACCTTTGGTAAATTTTGGTATTTTTCTGACTTAAGTCTTAGACTTGTTCAGCAGGCTTATATTAAATTACTTGTAAAACCATAATAGAATGGGCCTACTGGTTTGGTGGTTAAGATGGTTGTTGGTGTGTTGGAGGTATTTTGTTTGACTCCCTATACAAGCGTGGGGGATTAATTTTATTCTGTTAACGGTGAGAGTTTCGGTTGAATTGAAATTCTGTAAAAGTTGTGGAATATTGGGTTTAAGGGAGAGAATTTAGGGATGTGAATCATATCTATTACCTTTTCCTTTTGTTTTAGTTTTTTTTCAAATTCTGGTTTCTTTTCCTGAAATTTTGATGCCAATTCTTGTTTCTCTACCATTTCTTTTTCCCTTCCATTGTCCATTTTGTTTCCTTTTTTTCGATGTCGCATCTTCGTTTTGGGTATTTTGGTTTTTATCACACATTCGGATAAGTGAGGTTTTTCTTTTTCTGTAACTTGCATTACTTCCATCGTTTGATTAGAATTGTATGGTCATTTTGACAACAGTAAATCGTGAAGGGCGTGACTTTACTCTTGTTGAATCATAGTCATCCGTTTGGCGTGTTAGGGTTAGAATAGAACACTCTAATCGAAGGCTTGTTGGTTTCGTGATTTTGAATTATTAAGATTTAAGACTGAGTTGGGATTTTGATTTGACGATTATAGGTTCTGGTGGTCTTGGGAGTGCTTTTACGTCAAAAAAGAACCAGGTGTGTACCCAAAAATGCAGAAAACGGGGTTTTAGTGAAAGCTAAAAACCCTATTGTCGAAGCCACATGGGCGTGTGGTCACTCGTGTGGTAGGCCGTGTGCCATAACATGGGCGTGTGATCTACGAGGCCAGGCCGTACCCGCAAGACACGGTCGTATGATGGCCAAATGAGCCTTGTGTGACACACGAGCTAGACTAATTTGGGCCGTGTGGGCAAGACGGGCGTGTGGGTCTACACGGGTAGTCTAACTGGGCGTGTGGGATTCTGGGCCAACCTGTGTGATCCACACGGCCAAGGCCAAATTGGGCCATATGGGCCACACGGGCAAGTCACATGGGCGTGTGAGCCCATTTAACTTAAATGTGTTCTAAGGTTGCACTGGTAGCCCAAGTTGATTGTGAACCTACTGTAGGGTCGGTAAGCACTGCTTAGACCCTTAAATGCATGCACTGTATGTATGATGTATGAACTGAGCATGATGATTATAGGAATGAATATTGAACTGTATGTATAACTGATATTCATGTGTTAGCATGTCATATACTGTATGTTGCATTGCATTGGGTTGAGATGTTGATATTTGAAGGAAGTGTATTGAAAGGCTCTTAAATCTATTATCTAGCAGCTCAACTGTAATTTACTGATTATGTACCGCGTTCGGTACTACTTGGAGTGTAAGGATGAGTGGATGTTGTAAACCCTACATGGAGTGTAAGAATAGACGAAGATGGTGTGTAGAGGCTGGTTGTATAGGACTCTGTTTACTGATTAATGTATATTTGATACTGTTGCTGTGATAGGCTTAGGCCCTAATACATTTCTGATACTAAAACTGAAATGGGCTAAGGCCCGAACTACTACTGAAACGGAAATGGGCTCAGGCCCAGACTGCATTTGACTGATGACTATTGTTTGACTGTATGCATGTCTTCTGTAGGGATTACACATTGAGTTTACGTAAACTCACCCCTTTCTGTTTTATATGTACAGGTAATCCCCAGACTTAGACGGATCGGTGCGGCAGAGGACTCAGCGATGACCACTATTGAACGGTTTTAATTTCTCTTATGGATTTAATTCCTATTTGATTTTGGGTAATTTTGATGTAATTTGGGTCTTTTGGACTGTTTACCATTGTTTTGGGATTTTAACTGTTTTTACGAACTTTTGAACTGCAACGAAACTCGGTTTTTTATTAAACACAACGTTTTTCCTGAAAGCAAACGATTTTCTTTAAATATCACGGTTTTAATAGCTTTCACTATAGAGGAGGTTTACACGAATCAAATTAAAGAGAAAGTAGTTTTGAAATTGATGGAAGATAAATAAAAGCTAATAAACGAAAACAGTTTTAACATGATAAATTCGTTTTCAAATTCCATTTCATGTGACATTGCCAGATTCGGCTATAACGTCTAGGTCAGGTTTGGGGTGTTACATGCAACTTTAAATTCAATTTTTTGATTTCTTAAATATTTTCTAGGTTGTTAAACACTTTGTTCTTATTAAAAAAAATATGATCTCTATACTTTTCAAATTTTAAAACTTTAATCCTTACCTAGACGTTATCTGTTGAATCTGTTTAGTTAAGTTTTGATATTAGTCATATACTATGTATAAAGTTGCAGATTTAGTTCATGTTTCCAATTTGACCATTCTTAGTTCTTCTACTTTTTTAATTTAAAAATTTTAATCACGAAGCAAAAGACCACCATTAAATCCATTAACTAAATTTTTTTGTGAGTAATATATGAAATAACAGGCTGACATATAGTATACATATGTAATAACAGAACTTAATGAAATTAACCATTATTGTTTAGTCACGATTGAAATTTCAAAATTCGAAAAATATGGAGATTAGGGACTAAATTCACAACTTACGTACTACAAAAACTAATGGAAGAATTTAACCTAAATAATAATAAAAGGAACTTTGATATTTCAATAACCAAAATGAAGAGAAAAAAAGGGATTGCTTGTCTAAACTACTAGTTCAATTAATACGTCAAACGAACTATCATTATTGAATTAATTAAAATTTAAAATTTTAACGGTTAATCGAATTGAAATTTGTACATATTTTCTTTTTTATAGTTCTATTAAATTTTAAATATGACAAAAATACAATAATAATGCTCTTTTTATTTGTTTTAGTTTAAAAAAAAAGAGAGAGACAAAACAACAAGACAATAACTACACTAAATGAAAAACTACAAAGAACACAATAGCAACAAATAAATGATAATGTCATTTTGTTAAATATTTTAATTTTAATTTTATAATATTTTTCTTTGACACGTTATATCAATAATTGTAATTCTATTTAACTTATATATGGGCTTATATATAATATATTGAATATATATAATAATTAATTAAATTGCCAATCAATTATTAAATTGATTCGATTTATTTTAATTAATTAATTCAATTTTAACTAAAGTATTCAAGTGGGAGAAATAAGATATTTGTCGATCCGCTTTACTCCATTTTCATTCTACATATCTGATAAGCATAATAACCCAAAACCCAAAGATTAACAGCATGAAAAATAAAATAGCATTGCATTAATTCTTTTCCAATTCCTCCCTAAAATATCGTAGGATTTTCGGATGAATAACTCAATCTTTGGATATCTTTAATCTCAATTATGAAACTTGTGCAAACTTCAGTAGTTACAAAAGAGTAAATAAAAAAAGAAGCAATTAATTAATTCAATCACTTGCTACATTTCTACAGTTAACTAGGATAAAATAGCTTGGTAAATAGAAGTTCATTCCAAGTATCTTGGAGACCAGGCAAACACCAATGAACACAATCCGCATAGCTAATCGGGTTAGCCAACTGTTCGGGTGTCAATGGACTCCATTGCTTCTTATAAATTGAAGTGTGGGCATCTTTACGATAACTCGAGAGCTGAGTGATGTTAAGGAATGTAATTGGATACTTTGATTTACGGAATTCTTCAGCAATCACTTGCATAATATTCTTGTTTTCTGATCCCCAATAATTAGGATCCTCAATCAAAGTCGTTTCATTATAACAGTTCCCACCAGGTTCCCCTCCCCATTCCTGACTCCTACATACACAAAGTCATTCAACATCTAATTAATTGTTTCATTCATCTTCAAAATTCAATATTTTCTTTTGTGTATGTACGCATGAGGTAAAAGTATTATGAAAATTCTGATATTAAGAATTAAATTACATTTTGCCCATTTTATTAAAAAAATGAGCAAATTTGTTAGTGTATGCTAGATTAAAGAGTAAACTAGTTTTTTTATTAAAAATTCTATCCATTTATAATGTTAAAAGTTGATCTTTATATGTTAGGATGAGGTATTTGTAGTACACCATGTATAACTAATTGATTATTCTATCAGTCACACCAGTTTTAACAATATAAATGGTTAAAACTTTTAAAAATTACTAATTTGCTCTTTGATATAATTAATTTACCTATTTTTTAGTAAAAGTATCAAAATACAATTTAACTCTTAATATATCAACCTCCATAATAATTTTGACTTATGTAAGAAAGAATTCTGACTCACTTGATATGCAAAGGAGACATGCTAGTGAAGAACACCCTCGTCTTGTTACGATCCATGTTTTTCCTCACCCATTTCAACATGCTTTTCATTGCCACTCGATAAGCATCCTCAGTTGTCAGCTCTTCGATATCTTTCTTTTCATCCTTAAATGACCCTTTCCCTTTCCTGTCAATGGACCATTTTTTTCCGAACTTAGTTAAAAACTATTAACATGTTCAACCCACACGGAAAAATGAAAGAAAAAACCGTACAAGAACTTCATCTTTCGGCCTGTCATCCACCATAGATATGTGTTGAATACCAACACATCGACGCCTTTCCAATTCTTGCCATGCTTGTTGATGGATCCTTTCTTCACCATTCTATCGTCCACTCTGTGAACGATGGCGTTATCCGAATTCGATTCGAGAAGAAATGGTGCCCAGTTGAATTCAATCGTCGCATTGTAATCCTGAAAAAATGTATCACAACAAATAATACGACCATCAAAACAAAACTAGCCATGTAATGAGTTGAAGAGAGATTTGGGAACCTTAATTACCTTGGCTCTGAAGACCGTTAATGATTGATCAATGGAAGATTCTAAAGACTTTGCATTTGGAGGAAGAATTCTATGGAGAAGGCACACCATTGAAACATACTGACCTCGGTTCAATGAGTCTCCTACAAACATCATCCTCTTCCCTCTTAACGACTCTAGCATCAATGTGGCATTAAACCTTGCAACAAAAATATTATCAAACATCAGCATATATTACTAATATTATATCACCATTTAACTCATATTTATACACGTATCAATAAAATTGATCATTTAACTCATCTAAATTATAGATAGAATGATATCAAATTTATGCTCAAGTTAATATTAATCTCATATCCTACATTTAAACAACTCATTATTTAAAAATTCAATTACACGTTAAATAAAATCATACAATCACAAATATTTATTTTAATGATTTTTATAGTAAATAATTTGAAAATTATGATTACATAACATGATATGAATAATTGTTTATATAATTTTTATCTAACATTTTCAAATAAAATAAAACAACACATAGAGTAAACTTGTAGCTAAGAAAAAAAGATCGACTTGTTGATTATGGTATGACAAAATATTTCAACTATTTTGACTCTTAACACGTAGCAAGTAGGAACCAAACCGATATGCAATCTTTTTTCCATAGGCTTAGTTGAAGAACCAACCATCAATAGACAAAAAAACAAAGAAGACCCAGCTCAAAGTGGGCCCCAACTACACCAGATTACGTGGACTAAATGCAACTCAGTGTTCCCACGTCCTAATATTTTATTTTTAAACAGGAGGTCCCTTACTTGCCATCCACTACGAGTTAACATGTTATAATTTACACTAGAAGAATAATTTAAATATAATATAAATACCATTTATTAAATATTAAAAAGAATATTCTTTATAATAATATTATTGGCCCTATAATTTTAAAAAATATTTTAGTTATTCGTTTAATTTCGTGTCTTTTAACCATTCAATTTATATTATTTGTCAAATCACTTTAAAATGAATGAAAAAATTAATATTTATTAACTTTAATGGCGTGACATACACGCGAATTGTCATGTGTATACCACATCAGCAATTGATTAATTATTTTAAATTTAAAAATATTTTTTTATAATTTGTCGTACTTTTAATTTTTAAAATAATTTTTTGAACTAACAATGTGTATGCCATATCAACAAAGTTAACAAATGTTGATTTTTCTATCTATTTTAAGGTGATTTGATAAATAACGTAAGGTTAAAGGTTAAGAAAGACTAAAAATTAAATAAAGGTCTAAAATGACTATTTTTTTAAAGTTGGGGCCAAATAAATGATTATGGGAATTGTTATTAGAGTTCTCAAATTATAAAAAAGCTTCATATTAACTTCATCACATAACTTTTAACTTTTGAAGTGTTCTACTTTTACTTGCATATTATTTGAAACACTTTCATTACCATTTCATGTGGTGAGAAGCCTCTGAAGCTTGAAACGACAAAAACATAGGAGTTGGCCAACATTTGAAGGTTTAAAAGAGAAACAAAACACTACGTAAGATTCCCAGCATTGAAAAACAAGACAACATGAGAATAAGTATTGCTCTGTGTTTTGTTTTTGTTTTGATCATGAGTATAAAGAGGTTAGGGTTTTAGTGTCATTAAATACCTGGGAAGATCACATCCATAGGGTTGCCATCGAAATTTCTGATACTCTTTGTCAGGTCTACCATGTTCTTGACATGTCAACTGGGGCTGAATGTACGGACACTCCGATTCTTCATAGAGAGGCCGAGTTAACTCGTCCCTCACCCACCTCCCACTGAATATATCACATCCTTCTTCAGTTTCCCCTATCGCGAATGGCAGCTTTGACGTCGATTTCGCCTCCTTTTTCTTCCCTACAATCCCACAACCAAAACCCCACCAAGAAAACAGCATTATATATGCTTGTCAAACCCTAAAAAAAAGTAAAAAAGGTAACCGAGTTAAGAACTGAGTCACCTGTTTCTTCAGGTTCCCCTATCGCAAATGGCAGTTTCGACTTCGATTCCGTCTCTTCTTTCTTCCCTATAATCCCATAACCAAAACCCCACCAAGAAAACAACATTATATATGTCAGTCAAACTCTAAAAAAAATTTATAAAAAAACGATGACCGAGTTAAGAACTGACTCACCTGTTTCTTCAGGTTCCCCTATAACAAATGGCAATTGCGACGTCGATTTTGTCTCTTTTTCCTTCCCTACAATCCCATAACCAAAACCCCACCAAGAAAACAGCATTATATATGCTTGTCAAATCAAAACCAACAAAAAAAAAACACGACTGAGTTAATAACTGAGTTACCTGTTTCAGGGATTGGTTTGATTGGAACGAGTTCATTTCGATCAAAAATGGAGAGCAAGTCTTCACAATAGAGAATAAGAACGAAAACCGTGAACGTTAAGAAGGTGTAAAAGTAGGGAGAAGGACGTGTCTTTCTCAGAGCTGAAGAGGTTGAAGGTGGCAATGGAGGTTTCATTATTTTCTTTTCCTTTTTGATGTTTGGCAACTATGATTAGATAAAAATGGTGTTTTGAAATGAGGGAGATCACTGAATTCAATCATTTGCAATGATCAAAATTTAGAAGCCTTTTCGTAGTTGTTGAAGTTTCCGAATATTCAATGTTTTTTATTTGATTTATTACTATAAAAAGATCCCTTTGTTGCCAAAATTTTAAAAACTTAAAAATACGAAATTATGTGAGAATAAAATGTGGAAATAAATTATTTTATATATATATATATGACAGCATTATAAGGTTGTCCAATTTTTCACTTTTTTTATTGCTAAGTTAATTAGATATATATTAAATTTAATCATTTTATGAGGTTACTGAATATTCTAGTTTAAGGGAGAAATTTCAAATTAGAACATTATAGATGATATTGTTGGAACGGATAATGTGGAGAGAAGGTCGACTTTTTTTAAAAAAAATTTCGAAGTATCGTCCATTCAAAGCCAATTGAACACTTAACTTGTCGGTAGTGTCCCTAGTTGGGGTTTAGTTTTCTAACTCCACAGAGAACTTGAGCGTCGATATTGCTTGAAAAAGTTGTGAGTTTTATAGAGTGAAAACGTCTTGTCGGATTGAATAGTATTAGATCAAGTGGTAGCATAGGTGCTCAATAATTTCATATAAGGGCATGGTTCAAACCTTATCAAAGTGTAAATATTCATATTTTTTTGGTAGGTAACTGTGTGTAACACACAATCTAATCTTATCTGACAAGTCATTCTCGTTCAATTAAACTAATTGCCTCTTTAGGCAACTTTAAGCACTCGGGCCCTCTATAAAGTTGGCAGACAAAACCTTGACTAAAGATAATATTGACTTGTTGAGAGATTTGTCAACTTTTGGACGACTATACTTCGAAAACTCTTTTGAAAAGAATAATCAATTTTCCTTCATCGGTAACCACAAACTCAAAAGGATTAGTCTTCGTAATATATTTTTCAAAAAATATATAAAATATAAGATATTTAATAAATATGTAAATATTATAATAAATACCAGTCATATAAATATGACTAAGATGATTTATATTATATTCGTATTTGAAATGGTAAATTAAAAGCAAATAAACTTTGATGTAATTAAAATATTAAAAATTATTAATTATAAGTTAAAATGTGTAAACATGAATAAATTTCTTAATTCTATGATAATTTGTAGGAAATATACCGAGTCTATATATTACATCCAATAAGTTAGAGGATGCTGGACATGATAAATTAATTCAAAATATTAGGTATTATGACAAAATTGGTCCATTATTTTAATTTTGTTTTAAAAATCCATATAATTTTCATCCAAGCTGTATCCAATGTACATAGTCAACAATATTCCCAATAGTGATGGATCAACTAAAAGGTTTTCATATACTATTTTATTATTATGTACCTACTTAATTATTATAGATTTTAATTATTTTCTTAAACCATTACTTCTTTTTAAAATTATTATATTTATTTTTTAGATAATATTTAAAACTATTCATAGTTCTACCCTACACATAAATAGGAAGATAATGCAGTTTAGCACACTCAAACTCATATCTTTCTAAATTGACAACAATGTCTATATCAATTAAATTAATATTCAATCGACAAATATAGGTAGTTAGCTCATTCTTTTTTTCATTATTTAGATTAATAATGGTTAGTTACATTTTATATTATATATAGATAGTTATGATTATAAAATGATTTAAACATAAGACTAATTGTGCTAATTTAAAATAAATTTGGTTAACAATAACTACTACCAAACTACAGAATCATCATTGTGATACTGGGCTGTTAAGGCATCAATTTTTTATTTTCTTTAAAATGGATTTTTCTAGAGCTAACCTAATTCCATATTACTTTATCATGAACCAAAAAATTAAGAACAACAAAAATTGTTTAAAATTTTAAAATTTTAGTTCTCACATAATTGCTAAATTTATGAAGTTTTATTATTTTTAAAATCTGATGCAGCAAACATATTACTTTATGTGTAATGTCACGTCCGCTTGTTATTTCTACGTATTATTCACTAAAAATTCAGTTAATGAATTAATGGCTATCATTTGTGCTAGTAATAAAATTTCAAAATTCAGAAAGTATAGGAGACAATGATTCAATTGGAGAATGTGTACTAAATCTATAACTATATATATAGTTCAATATTAATAACTGAATTTAATCAAATGAATTAGCGATTATCATTTGTGTTAGTATTGAAATTTTAAAATTTAAAAAATATAAAAATTAAAACTAGACAAATTAAACTACAAAGAATAAAAAATTTAAAAATTATATCAAGCTACCACCTTACAATTTTTCTTTTTGAAATTAAAGAGAATTTATTCAGGAGAAAGCAAAGAAAAAAAAAAAAAAACACTACATACATAGGACCGTATACTCCAATAGGAAAAAACAGAGCATACAGCTTACAGTAAGAATTGTGGAAACACTAGTGCAGCCAAGAAAAGACATCAAATTACCGAAACAACCAAGAACACACCAGCAGGATTAATAAAAAAAAAAAAAATAGAGATAAAAGCATTAGTACCTAAATTTGGTAACTTTTTAAACTTGGTCCCTAAATTTTTTTGGGTTCACATTAGTCCCAAAACTTGCACTTAATTTAATTATTAAACTTGGATTCTATTAATGTATGATGACATGGTACTTTGATATGTCATCACCTAAAATTTTAAAAATATATGATCTAAAAATATTTAAAAAATTCTAAGTGATGATGTAATATAATCTTAGAGTGTCACATTATTATACATTTATAGGATTTAAACCAAATTGAGAAAAGCTACCAAATTCAAAGATTAAAGTGAAAAATTAAATATTAAAAACCAAGATGAGAAAAGTTATTAAGTTGAAGGACTAAATATTACTTTATCCTTCAAAAATATTAAGAAGGTCCTTTTCCTATCGATGCTAGCCTTCACTAAATTATAAGCTTTGATGCTTCACACACAAGAGATATACTTTAAAATTTTATAATTTAATTTCTCTACTTTTAGTTTTAAGAATTTAATCTTTCTTTTTAATTTTTCTTTTAAATTTCAAAATTTAAATTCAATTGGTAGTTTCATTAATATTTTTTATTAAATTAATTGGTATCACATTTTTTGAAAACAAGGATGAGAGCACATTTTTTGAAAACAAGGATGAGAGCATTTTGCAAAAGAACCACTAGAACCAAACCCAAATTTCACCAACTCTTTCCCACATGCAAACCCAACATTTCTGTCAAAGCCCTTGAAGAGGAAAGGGAAATTGTAACAGATCTCATTGCAACTCTTTCGGTGCAGGAATTTGACCAAACAGTTTGAGTGCATGGTCCAGTGCCACTCTTTCGGTGCAGGAATTTGACCAAACAGTTTGAGTGCATGGTCCAGTGCCAAAAAAGAGTAGGCTGCACCAGCCGGGAATCGAACCCGGGTCTGTACCGTGGCAGGGTACTATTCTACCACTAGACCACTGGTGCTCTTTGATATTCTGGACTATAAGTTTCTATCTTAATATAATCATAAAAAAAAAGAAGAGAAATATTTTGAGAATGATGGATTCATGAAAGGAATTTGATTGTGTGAACGGAAAAGAAAAAAAGGAAGAAGAGTTTGAAAGAGTTTCGATTTTGCCATAACGTCCAAATGATATGACTTAATTTAGTTTAGCGTTGGTATCAAGTGTTTTTAGAATGTTCACGAAAGAATATAGTTTATTAATTTCATATGTTTAACGTTACTCTAAAAATTAGGATGAAAATTTAAAATATTTATTATGTTAGAAATTGAAAATAATTTAATTTAAATAATATTTAAATAATTTAATATAAGTATACATAAAATATACATTTTAAATATTTTTACTTTTAATAATTAATGAATTATTTGTAATTTAATTATACATGAAATATTTTAAATTTTTAAAAATAATAATAAATAATATTTAACGTGTTACATATTAGTATAAAATTTTGTCAACATTAATTGTGATTAGATCTGTCCAAGGGTCGGGTAGCTCATTCGACATAACTTAGATCAAATTTGAGTAAAGATTAATGCACTTTGGAGCTAGACTACTCCAGCTTGAATTTAATTTAAATAATAAAAAAATATTTTAAATTTATATTTAATTATAAAAGTATATAAATATCAATTAAAAATATATTTTTAATATATTATTATTTTTTGAATAATGAAAAGGGATTTTTGAGCAGGTGGTGCAAGCCCAAAAACTAGCCTAGAGTTGAAATTTTTTTTTTAGCACGTTGACATCTCTAGCTGTGATCAAATTGACCTTTCTGCATTACAGGTGTGGCAGCATCTTCCTTGTGGGGTTCAACTTACAACTCTCTTCAATCATATTAGTACAAAAATGTTTTTTTTTTCTTTTTTTTTTTACCTTTAACTAATCAATAATTTCTCCATTTATGTTCCTTAATCAATCATCAATTATATCCATTGAAATCCAACATGAACATGTTTCAAATCTCACTAACCTTTTGGATTCAAGCCTTAACTGTGCTAGTCTTTCCAGTAAGTTTGTGAAATTTTAGTAAAAGAGTCCCTCGATGCTCACAATGCTGCTTGAAAAGAACTTGGTGTCCCCCCCATGAGATGGGACAATGTGTTGACAGTCTTTGCACTGAGTTACGCTCATGGCCGGGTCAGCAATTGCACTCTTGTGCATGCACAAGACCCTTCGGGTCAGAATCTTACTTGAAGCAGCAGCCCTGATTTTTCAGCAACCGATGCCGTAAGCAGGATTTCTAAAGGAAAAAGCTTATTGACATGGGAAACACGATACAAAATCGTGCAAGACTTAACATCGGCATTGCTGTATCTGTATGAAGAAGGAGATTACTGTGTATTACATAGAGATATCAAGACCAACAACATTATGTTGGATTCTAGCTTTGATGATAAACTCGGAGACTACGGATTAGCTAGGCTAGTTGATCATTCAAAAGGGTTAAAAAACACTCTTTTAGCAGGGGTGGGACACATTGCTCTTGAATGTCTATCTTCGGGCAAGGCTAGCGAAGAATCCGATATATATAGTTTTGGAGTAGTGGCACACCCAAATCTCGAACTAAGACCATCAATCAGGTAAGTCAAGCTCTTCATATCGAGGCAACGTTGCCAAATCTTCCAAGCACAATACCTGTTCCCTATTATAATGCACCTATTGCTCTAGGAATTGGAACAAGCAAGCCAATATTTGTTTGAACAATGTAAATGTGTAAGTGTACACAATCGCAACAAGTAATAAAGTAACAAGTAAATGTCGAGTTATCGTAACTATAGATACTGTGTAAAAAAATATTTATGAAATGCAATTAAAAACACTTTGATGAAAGAAAATATTTGTTTTGAAAGAAAAGGTTTAATAAAACTAGATTTTTACTAAGTAAATTAACTAAGAAAATTAAAAGGTAAAAATTGCAAAGCACAATTTCTAAAAAAATAAGTTTAATCAGTATGACATAATTGTGTTAGATCAATTACATTTCTTAACTTTTTATTACTAAAACAATGTTCATGTTGTTACGAACATATTTTTTTACAGGTATGATCGGACACCTAATAAATTTATTTTTTTTTAAAAAGAAGGCCGAGTTTAGGTCTACGTTAAAATCAGAGAAAAAGTAGGGTTCGGGAGTCAGTTACGCGCGAGGAAGGTATGAGCACCCTCGCGACGCCCAAAATTGATATCTTTTAAACATGTGTTGTCTTAATTTTCAAAAATGCTAGTTCAATTTAAATTCTAATCGTGATCCAATTTAAAAGACGAGAACTTTCAATTTTTGATTTTTGAGAAGGATATACCGTTTTAACACGAGCCGACAAATTCCATCCAACATAGCGATGAAATTTACGACTTAACGTTAAATCGGTGTATTGCCTCGACTAGTAATTAAAACATAAAAACTATTCATGAAATAAGAATTTGAAATAAATCAAATATGCAAACAATGACATTTTCAAATGAAAAATATTAACATAATACTAGAGCAGTAGCAAAACAATAATAATATTTAAAAGAGAAATAAAAATCAAACATAAACAAATATAAAGTACATTTAGTAATAATAATATAAAGTAATATATACATAAGATAATATGCAAAAATATAATATATGACATATATACATGATGTATGAAAATATAATGCCTAATAGACATATATATGCAATATTACTAAATATATACGTACTAGATACAAATACACATAGTATAATTCAACATATACAATAATATTAGGAATACTATGGACAAGGAAAATACATTTATACTAATAATAGTAAAAGATATATATACACCAAATAATAATATAATAAGTAGCAATAGGGAAAATAATAAATACAAAATCAATAATGCAACAACACAAATAATACAAATAAGAAAGGTATATACATACGGATTATAAAATAAATGTATTAAAATTAATAATAAATACAATATGGGTAAAAATAAATATATACATGATATATACATAATGTGGTACTAAGAAAATATATATATATATAAATAATAGTATTAGAAATCATATAGTATATATAACTGATAATATTAAAATATATACATAATATTATATATAAATTATTCATATAATATATATTAAAAAAATTGACTATTAATACGTACTAAAAATATATACGGGGTAAGCGGCATACACTAATAAATATAATAATAATAACTATGTAATACAATACCAAAAGGTAAATATAATAAAATGATATTAAAATAAAGGTATTAAAAACAGTAATATACATATGTATACATCTAACAAGGATATATAATAATAATAATAATAATAATAATATTATTGAAACACAAAAGCCATTATAATAAAAATATTAAAATAAAGTAATAGAAACATTACTACATATATATATATATACATACATGAAGATATACACTAATGTATTTCAATAACAATAATAATAATAATAATAATAATAATAATATTGAAACACAAAAGCCATTATAATAAAAATATTAAAATAAAGTAATAGAAACATTACTACATATATATATATATATACATACATGAAGATATACACTAATGTATTTCAATAACAATAATAATAATAATAATAATAATAATAATAATAATAATAATATTGAAATGCAAAAATGTAATATTTAATAAAGAAACAAAACAAATAAAAAGGACTAAAATTGAACTAATAACAAAGTTCGGGGCAAATGTGAAAGGAAATAAAGAGAAAGGGCTTATTTGAACGCGCACAAAATAAAGGGGGACCGAAACAGCAATTATTCCCTCCCATTAAAACGCAGCACATTAGCGGGGACTAAATCGAAAAGCGCGAAAAATTATGGGGCCAAATTGAAAATAGAAAAAAAAAAACTTAATTGCAAAACCTTGAAAAAGCGGAAGGACCGCGCGCATAAATAACCCATTCAAACAAAACACGCGGATCCTCCTGGCGGGGCGGGTCGGGTCGGATGAGTCGGGCACGGCTAAAACGACGTCGTTTTGGGGCTTAAGTGTAGCCCCCAAAACGACGTCGTTTTAGAGGGCTATATAAGGCCTAAAATAACTAAAAAAAAATCATTTGGGGAGAGGGAAAGAAAGAAAAAAAAAAAGAGAGAGGGAAGAGAGAAGGGAAGGGAATCCGGCAGGTAAATCACCGAACGACCACCAGAGGCTCATTGGCACGTGGCCACCCACCGCACTCTCGGTGGCGGAAAAAAAAAAAAAAAATTTATTTTTATTATTATTATTTTGTATATTTTTTTATGTTTTAATATATATATAGGTTAAAAAAAAAACTTAAAACCGAATTTAAAATAGAAAGAAAAAGAAATCACCTTAGGTTTTTTAAGCTTTCAATCCTTTGATCTTGGTATTTTTTATGCTTGAATGTTATTTCTGTATTTAAACGCTAATTGAATCACTATATTGAATCTGAGATTGAATGTTTCACTTTCTTGTTTTTGTGCTCATTTCTTACTACCAAAAATGAAAAAAAAAAAAGAAGAAAAGTTCCCCCCTATACAATCTTTTTCATTCAGCTTTTATAGCCTTATTTACAAATTATTTTTTTACTATTTTTACTATTGTTGCATGTTTGCTTCCTTCCTCTGTCTTTGCAGGTGCGGTGGGAGTGTGTGATGGTGCTGGTGGCAGACAGCATGGGAGAGTGGGAGTGGTGCTGGTGGCAGATAGCATGGGAGAGTGGGAAGAGGCAAGTGGGAGTCTAGGGTTTTGGGATTGGACTTGGATGTTGGGCTAGGTTAATTTTAGGTTTTGGGTTTGAGGATGGGTTAAATGGTTTAATGGGCCTGGGTATTTTGTAAACGGGTCAAAATTGGCCTACAACAGCGTTCTAAAGAATTCAACTTAGATTAACAACCTCAACTGCAAGGACGTTTAAATTCGATTACTATCTCCCTTGATGAAAATCCCACTAGTATGATCCCGCTAGTACACGTCAATTTGTTTGCGAGAATCCAAATACAGCACGACCAACTTGTCTTCTCAACTGTACGCCAAAACAACTTCAACCCAACATGCACGTTGTGTTGAAATCGAACTAACTTTAAGGGACAGACTTGTACTATCCTATATTCTTAAGGGACAGACTTGTACTATCCTATATTCTGAAGAGATGGTGAATACTATTATGAAATATTTTTAGTGCGGATTCATTTCTCACGATTCTTAACTTGAAAGAATACTTACCGAAAGCTAAGTTAGAAATTTAATGAAGCATGAAATTAATTATGAAATTAATCATGCTTGGTCGGTGTATGGAAATGGTTTAAATGGAAATGGTGAAAAATGGAAAGGAAAAAGGGACTTTGAGAGAAATTAAGCCAAAATATTAAAATGGAAATAAAAGTTAGCAAAATGCCTCTACTTCACGTGTGAAAAGAAAGAAAAAAATGAATTAATTTTTCTCTATTCAATTTCTAGGTATTCAAAGTGTCTTTCGAAGGCCACCATACACCCTATTTATACATAAACCATATATTAAAATTAGGCTAACCCATCTGATTTTCTTTTCTAAATATGGTTTTTACAAGGTAAAAAATCTGATCAGCCCTTAAATGTCTCCAAAGTTTTTATTCGGCCCTTCTTCTATTGCCCATGCTCTAATTTAATTTTTTCTTCTTTTCTTTGAATTAAAGCATCCGAATTTCATTCCTGACAAAATTTAAACATAAAATCACCAATTTAGATAGAAATATTTCAAGAATTAGTTGATTTGAACACGTAAAATATGCAAAATAAACGTGCTATTAATGCTAGTGGAAGGGCACTTGTAAATATGATGCCTTAAAGAGCGAGTGAGTTGATTTAGACCATGGCTGCAAATTTTCAAAAATTCCAACCAGCTACAAAACCAATGAAATGGGTTCATGGGTTAAGTTTTCTATCTTTAAAAGATAAAATTGATAAACTTACTAATGTTGTTCAAATTTTACTTACAGATAAAACAAGCCCAGCATAGTTACGTTGAATTTGTGCTATGACAGATCATCCGACAGACTCATGTCTGATTTTACATGAGGGTTCGACAAAATAAGAAAATGTTGTTCGAAACTTTCCAGGGCCACCCCAAAAGCGAAATGATCCCTATTCATACATCTATACTATGGGGGTGAAAGGATCATCCAAATCTAAGTTATGGGTCGAATCCTCGATTCAATCAGTCATACCAACAAAGGCCGCTTTCGAATTAACAATTACCACCTCCAAAATCATCTTTGGAAACCATAGTGGAAAGTCTAGCCAATAGTACTGAAAAGTTTCAACAAAGAATTGACATGCATTTGCAAGAATTAGATAAGCAAGTGAGCAAGCTTGCATTCACGGTTAGCCGTTTGGACTCCTAAAGTAAGTTGTAATCTCAAACTGAACCTAATCCTCACATAATGCAAGTGCTATGACATTGAAAAATGGGACGGTTTTGGAACCCGTACCTAGCACAAGTTGTACCCATGACTCTAGACAAGAAAAAAAACTTGACTCAGAGACTCCAACGGAGTCGGCACCACAGAAACTATTTACAGTACTACCTCTATTTCTTGGAAAACTGGTCCAATTTAAGAAAGAACGAAAAGAAAATGAGATCCTTGACACTTTTTGAAAGGTAGAAATCAACATTCCTCTTCTTGATGCAATTAAGCAAATTCCACGATATGCAAAATTCTTAAAAGAATTATGCACTAGTAAGAAGAAGCTCCTAGGTAATGAGAATTGACCTCCGCCTAATTCAAAAGAACCACAAACAACCTTCTTTTAGAAAACTATCCTCTAACCAAAAAGTTAGTGGCAAAACAGTCACTTACCGAACGAGTGCAAATGAACATTGAACGAGAAGAAGTCGATTTGGAAAATCGAAAAGAATAGGAAAAGGCTAGATAAGTTCAGCTAATGAGAAGGAAAGCAAAACGTTAGAAACAATGGCAGAATTTTAGGGAAATTAGAGAAGGAGAGAATAAGAAGAAAAAAAATGTTAAAAGTCCAACTAGAATCAAATAAATTTGGATATATTTGTTTCCCCTTAAATCCTCCCCCACTAACCCTTCAATCATAACTACTTTAGATTTTTAGTCCAACTCAAACACCTTCTCAACCGACCAAACAAAAATATAAACATCCAAGCTTGCATAAGGACTTGAACACAAGACCGTCAACAAACTTACACTCCACCTAACCCCCAGACCAGTAGGCCAATTCTATTATGGAACTACAGGCAATTAACTATAAACCCATTGAACAGAGATAGGGCTTAATTCCAAAAATAACAAAAATTGCTAAAATAAGGGCTTGAACTTGGGACCTCCCATACACACCTAGAACACTTAACCACAAAAGTATATACACATTTGTGTCACATTTTCACAAAAGAAATAAAAAATTTGGGGCGTTACAGAATTCGTTTGCAAATATTTCATGTGTTGCGTATTATGAACTAGTCTATGAGTTTTATGCAACGTTTAGCTTCAATATTAATGCATTGCAAACTGTTGAAACTCAAGATGTTATTTGTTTTCAATTACTTGGTAAGGATTTTAATATGTCAATTTCAGATTTTAACATTGTCATAGCTTTCACTGACCCGGACGATGTTCAAGCTGATTCATATCATACTGCTTTATTGGATATACCAAGTAATTTTGATGCTAATAATGCTTATTCTGCTTTAACTCAACCTCGGAATCATCTTTACAATCCTAAGACCTCTAAGGACTTGTCAGTGCATGAACCAGCTTTAAGATATATTCATCAGTTTTTAGCTTTTAGCTATTCAAGTCGTCATCTGTTTTAACCAAGACAGAGTTGTTCTTCTTATGGTGTATGCATTTTGGATATAAGGTTAATTTAGGATATTAGTTTGCACGAAATTTTCATGTTGTTTTACGCTCTAATCGACCACTCATACTTAGGCCATATATTACAAATTTAATCTCTCAACTTTTTCCCTCTAAATTCGATTTTTCCTCCTTTACATGTGCATATACTATGAATCATATAGGTGAGTATTGTTTGGATTTTATGGGTTTGCTTGCTGACACCCCTACTGTGTATTATTTTGTTCCTCCAAGTATGCAAACTGCTCGTAATAATAGAGTCTTTCGCCAACGTCACAACTTCGCTACTAGGAAGCCAAAGGAGCAGCCTCCTTCATTTGCAGAGCAACGCTTAAGCCATATCAAAGCTCACCTTGAAACAATGGAAACCTAAGTCTCCACAATTCTCGCCATCTTGCAAAGTAGTCACTCCCAACACCGAAAACCATGCTAGATATACACAGGGAGTATACTTGACCTTTCTCTCTACTTACTTTAATTCTTATACAATATGCTTAAGGGCAAGCATAGGCTAAATAGGGGGGTTTGATAGTATGTTTATTTTACATATATTACGTGTTCAAATCAATTAGTTCTTGACATAATTCCTACTAAATTGGTGATTTTATGTTTAATTCTGTTAAGAACGAAATTTGAATGCTTTAATTCAAAAAAAAACAACAACAAAATAATAACAAAATGGTAGCAAAACAACTTATTCAGGCCGAGCCAAAAAAGTCCTACTCGAGGCCAGTTCCCTTTAGAAAAAGGGCTTTATTTTTTTATTCAAGTCCATTTTTCAAACATATTTTTTGCCCAAACCCTTCTATTTTTCGGACAAGCCTTCGGACTTAAGCAGATAAATCGGTCCATGATCAAATCTACTCACAAGCTGATTAAATTTTAGTTTTATATTTTTAAAACATATTTATTTTATTCTATATTATAAAATCTCAATTTGAACTTAAAGTTGAATTTAAGCTTAGCAAAAATCAAAGATGTGAATTTAAACTTATTTTATACATTCAATTTGAATTGAGTTTAAGCTCAAACTACTACAAATTAAGCTCGAGTCAACTAGATTAAACCCGTCATCAATGAAATCTAATTGCAATGAAAAGGAAAATAGACAAAGATTACCTCACGGAAGTCTGGGTTTTTATGAGTTGATTCCTGAATTAAATTTATAATGTAAAACTAGGCAAACATTTTACATTCATCACACTATTTATTTAAAAATTTTATTTAGTTCTTTTATAGTTTATAAAATTTTAAATTGTAATAATTAAATTGTACTTTAATTCTGAAAAATAATAAAATTTTAATTTAATCTTTTAAAATTATAAAAATATACAATTTAATTCCTAACTAAAAAATTTTCCTAAGAAAAGATGTTTGAACCCCACTGGTGCGTGCTGAGGCCTTTTTAATGTTTTGAAAGCACCCGTCCTTTCCTAACAAAAGGGAAAAGAAAAAACAATTAACAAATGATAAATGCTTCCTTTTTTTGGTCAACAACAAACTATAAATGTTGAAAGGAGGAATTCTATTTACTTTTTGCACGGCCAACTCAACTATGCTTTTCTTTCTTCTTTTTGGCATTTTACCAAAATGTTAAATTTCAGCTTTGGTCCTTCTAATATGTCTAAATTTGATATTTAATCTATATACTTGAATTTCTAAACTAATTTGATCCTTTTAATTTTATAATATTATAAATTGGTCCAAATAATTAATATCGTTAACTTTCGATTACATATTATGTGATTATATATAATTTAAATACCTTATATCTTAGAGACTAACATATAACTTCTTATTTCTTTTACATTTGCATTGCCTTTTTTACATTATAAAACAATGGTCAAATTTCAATTTTGGCCTTTTTTAGAAATAAAGTATGGCCCTAAACTATACTGAAATTTGAGATTTAATCTATTTTTTACATAATTTAGTCCTCTACTTTTATAATATTATTAGTTAGTCTAAATAATAAATATTGTTAGCTATTTCAATTAAAATGATATATATATATATATATATATATATATATATATAATAACATTATTCTAATAGAAAAACATATATTTAATCATGTCAATTTCGAATATGTATTTTAAGGAAAAATTTCTAATTAGTATTTTAAATTTTTTTGTTACATGACTATCAAGTGAATTTTTTTTAAATTTCAAAATTTCACACTAAAAACTTAATAAAATAATTTTAACGGTGGTATCAACTATACTTGAATTTTAAATTCAAAGAGTAGAAGACTATATTCCCAAAATTAAAATCCAAATACATGAAGTATATAGAAATTTAGAGCATATTTTAACATTAACATATTTTACTCTATAATTTAATATAAACAAAAATCAACCCATCGTATAGTGTAAGGGGAAAGATACTAATTATAAATTGGAAAACAGTGCATGACAAAAATGCAACGATTTCAAGACGTTAGGTCTGAACTGAGATTAGAGTTGCAGAAAATTTTATGTAAAACCAAATAGCTTACACCCGAAAAAAAACAAAGTCTAAATGGAAATGTTTGTCTTCCATTTTGAACATGAAATCCAATAAAATTTTGAGCAGCCAATGGGATGAATGACTGTCTCCCATCTCTATCAGTTTGACTTTTTGTGTCTTTTAACTAAAGTCCTTGAATATACATGTATGTAATGATTTTTGTTAATAAGTTAAAAGGTTATTTAATATGCAACTTTTATAATAACATTGTATTCAACATACTTTATTTATAATCTTTTATGCATTAAAAGAAAATATGATATTATTATATTTGTTTTTCTGATATCAAGTTTTAAGAAATTATTCTATAATCATTAACTTATTAATTTCTTATCTTATGCTCACTCAATTATTAACTCTCGTTAAGAGTGTAACACAAGTTGATGCGACTATTAATAGTACTTTTTTTCTATTTTCTTTTTTTAATTTTCTTTGTCTTCTCTTTCCTTCTCATTTTCTCCCAATCAAACTCGGGTCGTCATTGCTAACTCTACTGCCTTCGGCTTTAAATTTCTAATAAAAATCTCTAAACATGTACAAAAGCCCAAAATACCTCTCAACTTGTTGAATTAGAAGTTGAAAACAACAAAAATAAGAGAGAGCGAGAGAGGGAAGAGATTGAATATATATATATAAAGATGAACTCATATTTTCTTGGCTTGCCAAATTCTTAAATATTTGAAGCTCCAATCAAAGATTTCAATGATAAAAGCATTGGTTTTAGTGGGGAGAAGCTTTTGTTGGAATCCAAGTCCAATATAGTGATTGACAACAATAAAAGGTGCTAAGATCAGTTCAAAATTAGTTTTATTTTCGTAAATGTTTGGTGGGGTTCTTGGAAATCAAAGCCAATGGAAGGAGAGAAAGGGAAAAGATCAATGATTTGGTGGGTTCTGATCGAAGATTGAAGGTCGGACGATGGCGGTTGATGATGGTAAAGTTGGCGGTAGGTAAGGCTAATGGGAAAGAAGAAGAGAGAGAAAGAAAAACAGAAAAAGAACACATGAAAAGAAGGGAAAGATGAAAAAAAAAAAAACAGCATTAACGATCACATCAACTTGATATTGAGCCAGTTAACAATTGAGTAACCATAATGTAATAAATCATCATATAATAAATTTTAAAATTTAATAATTAAAATGTAAACTTAAGCAAATAGAAGTAATTAATTTTATAACTCACTTTGCAAAATAATTATTTCGTTTCAACATTCATATATTTTATAAATTAATTTTTAATTATATGAAAAGATGTTTAAAATACAATTCAAAGAATTTTATTCTTAAACAAGCCTAACTAAAATTTTGTTTAGATGAGTGTTTACCTCAAATGTGATACAATGTGTTTAGCTTTTTTTTTTTGTCTCTTATTATAGTATTATTATAGTATTTAATTTTACTGCTACTACTTTTTTACACAAATTACAAATAAATACTATTTATAAAAAAAAAGCCCTACAATAAAAGAAAGAAAAGAAGTATGGCAAAATCTTTATCCCAAAATATAATCCAGTGAGAAAAGATAAGATAGAAAGAAGGTTGGGATTCTTACACAACAGAAAAGAAGGAATGTAATTTGAAAATTAAACCACCTTAGTTTGGAAGTATATTAACCTCGAGCACTCAAAACCCACACTCCATGTAAAACAATCCTTCTTTTCCTTTCTCCCCCCTACTCTCTTATCCTTGTCCCCCCCCCCTTAATGTTGCAATATTCGAGGTTGATAGATATCCAAAAACTAACATATCTTTGTCTTCTTATGTCTTTCTTTCCTTTTGGCTTTTCTTACTTCAGCTGTAAATGGAGGATAGAAGCATCATGAACCTTATGTATTGAGCCAAATTCAGTCAATTTTTACAGCTAAATATCAGATATAATATCACATAGCTGGTCGTTTTCAATGATTATACAAGCACCATTGTCTTTTATGATAGAAAAAATTACATAAAAATTAATTTTCAATTTAAATTTAAATAATATGTTTGTTGAGTTTTAGTTCGATTATTATATATATTGTTGTTAATGTAAGAGAACATGAATTAGAGTTACTAAAGCATATTTTTTCCCATTTATTGGTTGGAAATGGGCTAAAGTTAGTTTTAAGCTTTTTATAATAAAAAAACAGATATAATCGAACTTATAATAAAATTATTAAAAAAATTAAACAACATCATTTATCATTTAGATTTTGGGGAGAAAAATTGAAGTTGTTGGATATTAATAATTTGATTAAGGAATTAAAATGGGTATTTTATAATAATTTTTTTGTTAATAAAATAAACATTTATGTTACGTTGGTAGAAGTATTATTTTTATACATGTTTTAATATATGAGTTAATAATAAATTAAATCAATGGATAATATTCAGCCACCCTCGTGATTTGTTTTTAGCAAAAAGGAAAGAAAAAAATTTCGCTTATTTTAAAGATGTGTTATTTTTTTATAAGAGTTTATACTTTGTACTAACTATTCTTTATTGGGTAAATTATATACTATGACCACATTCTTATTTTAGTCACCCAACTTTAAAAATTTTCAATTTAGGTATTAATGTTTGTATTCGTTCCTGTTCTGGTCACCCGTTATTAAATTGATAACGGAAATAATGACGTGACATTTTTTCTAACTAGCATAATAACACATTTAGTCCTCAAGACTTACATATTCTATCAATTTGATCTTAATTTTAAATAATTCAATAAATTTAAACTTTCATATTTACAAATTCTATCAATTTGATCATCAAACAATCTAACCAAAGCTATCAATTTTAAAAGAGAGATTTACAAATATATACTTGTTTTCGGATTGAGCAGGCGGATTTTGAAACCAAATAGCTACAAAAGATCAAAGAATCAAACACTCAAACTCCCATCCACGCCCAACCCAATGACTCGCATTTGGTGCTCTTCTTCATCCTCTTCCTTGCCCGTCCCTTTCATTGTTTGAAAAAACCCTATACAGAGTTTGAGCTACCGAACCAATCATCCACCAAGTATCCCCTCCTTGTTTCATCCATTCTTTCAAACAATGTTTTTTTAAAAGGTTTTTAAGTTAATTAAACAATTTCTATTCTACCCAACAATGCCTTCTCATACCCCTTTCCAATTCATTTCCGTGTGCCCACCACGCACTGCACCACCATTTCCCAATTCCCAGTTCCATTGCTAGCGTTCACCTTTATTTTCTTTTTAATTTTTTTATAGCGACAAAGAAAATATGTGTATATAAATATGATAGACCTCTTTCTGAAATCAGAGCAAACTTAGACAAGGCGAACAAGGGTCTTAGCGCTTCTAAAATGAAAGAAAATTATATGGTTAAATTATACTTTGGTCCTAAAAATAAAAAGAAAATTCTATTAAATCCCTTTAAAAATTATGAAATCATAAATTAATAAATGATAAAATTATATTTTCACCTCTCAAAAATATATAATTCAATAGATTCACTCCTACTTAGAATATACTATCTAGTTTTTAATTTATGATTTTGTTTTTTTAATGCAAAATTGTCAACAAGTAGAAGCCACCGCGGTTCTATGTAAGTTTATAAGACAATGTCCGCGGCGGTGGCCATGATAATGTTGGTAATAATAATTATATTAAATATTCTAATTATGTTTGAGGATCAAATTGATAAAAAAATTAAAAATAAATGGTTAAATATATTAAATTATTTAGAATTAAGATTAAATTAATAAAATATGTACGTATTAAGGACTAAATGTATTATTATAATGGTTTTATTATTTACATAATGAATTTAACGACGCATGACTAAAATAAGAATGAATACAAACGTTAGCATCAAAATTGAATTTTTTAAATTTAAATGACCAAAACAAAAACGAACGACCATTTCTATAATTTAACTTAAATTTTAGTATAATCTAAATATTGTTACTGCTGTAAATATTAGTAAAAAATGTCTGCGGTGAGCCATGACAAGCAGAACAATTTCAACCTTTTGATTTTTCTAGGCCATGGATATATAAATACTACCAAATAAAAAGTCAATGGTAAAAATATTAAAACTTGCTTTCTTTCTTCTTCTTTTTGAATTAATTTAAAAGTAAAAGTAGCAATTCCATAAATAAATAAAAGTAACAACATTTTCTTATAAAATTACTAATAATAACAATCATACTAATAAAAATATAAATTTCTTAAAATATATATAATCTAGTCTAGAAATTGCTATTTTGATATAATGCTTACAACTATTTATAGTCCCTCCTCAACCTTGAAATAGAAGGATAATGCGTTTCAACGCACTCAAACCCATGTCATTTTGCACTGCCAACAATGTCAACACCGATCGAATTAAGACTCAATCTACATACATTTATTTTATTTTAAAATAATATATTTAAAATGATTTATATGGCTACTCTCAATTTACTTTTAGCATATATACTCACCTTAAAAATGAATTTGAGAAAGAATAAAATAATTTGTAAATATATAATCTAAGTTAAATATTTGAAATTTGGAAACATAAAATATTTTAAAACTAAAAAGAAAACAAATAAACACGTGTCGAACAACAAAATTCGATATTTTTGAGCATCGACAAATCAATTTAAAAAATATGAGTGTAATAGTTTTAAACATATATATACTTTTATATAATTAATTATCTTTTTAAGAAAATTTCTATTAATAGGTTTGTTAATTATTGTTAATTTTATTTATTTATTGAATTTTTACTTTTAGTTTTAAATTAGTTCAAATATTTACTTACAAATAAAAAGATTTAGAAAGTAAGATGTGATAATCTTTATATCCTTTCCTAATGTATGAGACTAAATTATATGAGTATGAAAAGTGTTAGGGAAAACTGTGAATATTAAAAATATAAATAATTAAATTGAATTAAAGGAAAAAGTAGGAAGGATTAGGAGTGTAAATATATCAAGAGAGTGTCATTAAATAAAGATGGAATTGTAAAGATTGATGAAGGCCAAAATAATCTTTTCTTAAATAGATAATTATAATAAAAACATCACAATTATTGGTGAAATTAGATGTCTTGAATTATGTTGAAAATTGAAAATGAATAATAGTCATTAGATGAAAATGGTGATGTTTATATTCTTAAATAGACAGATTAAAACAAAGTGAAAGATGAAATGAGTAAACCGATGGATATAATGTATAGAAGGTTAAATGACCAATTGAATCATTTGAGATATAAATCCCAACAAATTCAATTAATGGCTCTAATCAACCCTCTAAGAAATAATCCTTGGCAAATTGAAGGGTGAAGAATGAATCTCACGACTCCTTCAAGAAAATTGAGAAGAAAACTACTTCTAAAAATCATAAGAAAAAAATCTTACACAAAGAAACAAAGTCCTAGAGTTGGAAACCTTATTAACTAAGACAATTGTCTGCTTAATGAACAATTAAGAAGCCTTTATATAGGCTAGCTAAGTACATCCAAATAAAACTCTATAGTATACTAAAACTCTAATTAATCTAAACAATAAGTAGTTTTAAACTAAAATTTCTTGTTTGACTAAGAAACAAAAACTTCTATACAACTTAAAATACTTAAACAATATCCAAAATTCGAATAAATAAATAATAAAATATAATAAATACAATATTGGGATCATATATAATAAAAATTAAGCCTAAAAACCAAACTCAATATGATTTAAACTCAAATTAAAAGCCCGAAACTTGTAATTCCCGTCATAATCTCGTCCAGAAATTCTGTTCACGCAGTCTTCACTAAAATGGTCATTACTTGAGCTCCTGAACTTGAAATAGAGTGATTTAAAGTGTGTTTTGAAGCTAAGTGATATATCTTCAAACTCTATGCAGACATCTAAGCCCATAAATGTTTGGATTTATCCAAAAATTCGTCGCAAGTTGACTAATCTTTTTAGTTTGAAAATTGGCAGCTTGGTTGAATTGACTTTAATAAATTTCACCCATTCCATACATGTATCATTCCTCATTTCCTCAAAAAGATTCATCCTCAGATATTGCCTTTGATCAAATCTTGATTTGATTTGCTTGGCCTTTGACCTTGTTGTTGGGCCTTAAGGTAGTGTAAGTTCATCACATCCATGGGTCTGAAATTAGACCTTAAGACTCGCATCAATAACTATAATACATTACTATTCAAGTTAAAGTTCCCTTTGTTCCATAATTCTGCATGCAATGTATATTATCGACACACAATACAAAATTCGACTCACATCACCTAACCTTAACAATAATGATAGAAGGTAATATTCGTCAATCAACAATCTCAAACTTACCCCTCTCCCATGTAACACTAATACCCCCTTACTTGCCTAGAGAATGAGAGAAAATGAAATCAAAAATCATATTTAGGCAATACCTTGTTCATCTACTGCAAGGTTACCTCCTCTAGCTTAGATTCTTGAAATAGTGCTTCAGAATTTGTTTCTTCAGAACCCGTACTTTCAACGCATTTCCATCCCCTCCCATATTCCAAGATATGATATACATACTTAATATCTTCAGTTTTCGATTTCATTGGTGGGAAGAAATGTTTCTAGCCATGAGATTCCACTAACATTTTCCATGAAAGCTTATTAACCATCGATTTATTGGCAAATTAATTAAGTTAAGAAAAAACATGAGAATAATGAAAAGAAAGAGAGAGTGTTTCATTTTTATCATCCTCTACTGTTTATGAAGAAAGAAAGAATAGATATAAGTCTTTAAGCTTTTTCTTTCATGTCATGTGCTAATCAACAAAGAAGTAATAAATTTTTCATTGAATTTTTGTTAAATTATAAGCTTAGGATGATGAATAATGAAAACCTATGTGATATATCATGAAATTATTAAGGTTTTGGTAGCTAACCATTATTGATTTCATGAAATTTTAGAGAGAGGACAGTGTTGGATATAGTGCCCTAAGTGTAATATATTCATTTTATATAATTGTAGTTTTCAAGCAAATTGGTTTGATAAAAATATTTATTAATTACATTAATATTCTTTGTACATTATCCTCGATGTTTTTAAATGCAAAGCAAAATGGAAGCAAATATTGGCTTACTAGTTATCTAAGGTTTAACTAATACTAAGCAGTATTACTTGAAAGGATCGTAATACTGAAAGACAACTTGTATTAATAAATAAACCTAAGCATGCCCTTAGTCAACCAGAAATGAAGAAACTAATTGAAAGACTAATATGTCATTTATCAAGTCTAATTGAGGAGATGTTTTGTCTTAAGCATCAGAGTGGATGACTCTCAGAAGAAAGACACATAGATGTGACTGACTGGACTGATAGTACATCGGATAAGACCCAAGTAGAATAGATCCTATATTCATTTATAGATTTATTCACTTGTGATGTTCACAGTGTGGCTTACCTTAATATTGAGTGGATGATGAACTATGTATGTGTAACTTGTATACTTTGATGTAAGTAAAGGCCCTAGTTCAAATAGATAAGGAACCGAAAGTTGGTGGGTTAGGTATACAACTTCTGTAGTATGTAACACTATTCACAATAGTAGAATTCATAGCCCAACTAATGGGTAAATGATATCACTGCAGCAAAATAAGCTTTTAGCGGCGTTTTTAGTGGCGTTGGATCAAAAACGCGCAAAGGTTGAACTTTTAACAGTGTTTGTATTGACAAACACTACAAATATATACCATTAGTGGTGCTAACCAAAAAATGCAGCAATAAGTCGTTCTAAAGTGGCGTTTGTGGACATAGCGCTACAAATAGTATATATTTAGCAGCGTTTTATGCTACGCACCGTAAAGGTACACAGAATGGGAGCAGCGTTAGCCGTGTTTTTCCCATAAATGCCGTAAAAGGTTAAAAATGATAGCAGAATTTTTTTCATAAACGCTGCTAAAGGTAAAGTAATACTGGTGTTTTGCCCATAAATGCTGTGAATTTTTTTAATTTTTATTAAAATGGCGCTGTTTTGATAGCTGACCCCCTAACCCTTATTCCCTCAAATCGTTTTCCTCTAAATCCCTAACTTAGTTTTTTTCCCCATCCATCTACTACTAGTAGTCTGTCCAGTCATTCGTCTGCTACATCGCCATCGATAGTGCATTTACCATCAATCTCCATCTCCTTCGTCCATTGCTGTTTGACAATCCTCTGTTCATCTGACTCTTGTTTCGAAGCTTGACAAGATTATAAATTATTTGGATTTATTTAGATTTGTCTGGTTATGTTTATAATTTGCCTAGTGGGAGTCATAAATTATTTGGATTTATGTAGTTTAATAGCATATAGGAGTTTCACTTCCTCCTTAAATCTAGGTTCATGTATACTTGGAAATTGTGTTCGCATTCTAATAATTTCTGATTCAACAAGCCTTTGTCTTTTGCAGGTTTATTATGTCTATGGATTTATGCTGCTGGTGTTCCTGATTCTCATCATTGTAACTGTCTGTGTGACAATTGTGGGGACATATTTCTTGTTAAACGCTGAGAACTATCACTGGCAGTGGACATCATTTTTCTCTTCTGCCTCGACAATAGTGTATGTGTATTTGTACTTTGCATACTACTACTATGTGAAAACTGAGATGTCAGGCTTCTTCCAGACCAGTTTCTACTTCGGATACACTTTGATGTTTTGTCTTGGTTTAGGAATCCTTTGCGGTGAGTTTTGAAATATATTATCCATCATATTTTTAGAAAAAAAGGTTATCTAGCCTTTTTTATGTTTTTTTTTCCAAATCAAATTTTCTCTCATGAAATTTTCAATGGAATATAAAGTATACCCTTAATCTATATAGCTATTTAGCGGTGTTTGTTTGAAACAGATAGGAGTAGAGTTTGATGGCATCATTTGCTTCAGCTTCATGTGGGTTTTTGACGATTTCCTTTTCAATGTATAAGAGCTGTTGGTTATCTTGGTTCTAATTTGTTTGTAAAGAGGATCTACAGAAACATTAAATGTGACTAGAACTTTGCTAACGGATATTTGAACAAGCAGAGCTTCCACAAGCATTTTTAGTTGTCGAGGCAATAAACATGGAAAGGTAGCTTCTTGTCAGGTATGAGGAACCAAGCAAAGCCTCAAGATGAAACTGGAAGCCCTGAGATTTTTGTTCTGCCTTTGATTTTACTCATCTGTAATTGAAAGCCCTGATTTAGAATATAGAAAGGTAGCTAAAATATTAAACAACTATCATTTATTATACTTCTGTTATATTTTTTTCTTTGATCCCTTTGCATATAGATGTGTCCAATGTAAGAATTTATGGTTAAATTTCCTTTGGATTTGTTTTGTTTTTTCTTTCGGGGATAAGGAACTTAAATCAAGGAAATCGTTAAATGGGTGTGTTTGTTATTTTTTTATATATAATTTTAAGCATTGGATAAGGAACTTAAATCAAAGAAATCGTTAAATGGGTGTGTTTGTTATTTTTTTATATATAATTACATGCATTCTTGAATATATTTTGTTATTTCAGTTATTAATTTAGATCATATACATATTTCTTTCGTGACAGTATCATTTAGATTTGAAGTTTGTTGTTGGATTTGAAGTTACAAGAAAATATGTTGAAAATTCGGGTTTTATATGAATAAAATAGGTTGGTAAAATCTATTGATGTTAGTGGCACTTTCCCACAAACATCGCTATAGAACATGATCTTTACGGTGCTTCTAGCTACAAATGTCACAACATGCTCGACTCTCTTGCGGCATTTTTTCACATATACGCCCAAATTTTAGCGGCGCTATCTAAAGCGGCATTTTTTACGGTGCTCAAAGCACTACTATAGGGCAAAAAAAAAAAACACCGCTAAAAACCTATTTTGCTCATTGGCATACATAATAGATCAAACATAAATGAGGTCACGGGTTATTTGTTTTTGCGATAAATGACTTGATTACTATTTGATAGTAATTCACTTTTCATGAAGGAAGATGTAATGGTTATCATGAGATAGAATATGATTATATTGGAAGAATAGATTTTTCCCAAAGAGATTAAAAATATCCTATGAGGGTAACACACTTATGACAAGGTCATTAGACGAGCACTTATCAAGTAGCTTTTATAATGACATGTAACTAGGGAGAGTCAGTCACGATGCTATAGTGAAATGACTTCGTGACTAAATAAGTTTATAATTGATAGGCGAAAAGTTGAAACTTAGTTATAAATTATTTAAGCCATAATTATATGTCTAATTGGTTTCTCTGTTAGTTTGTTGAAACCAGGAATTTTGAATTGCATGTAAAATCAAATGAACAAAAAGAGTGGAAATGATGAAGCTAGAGAAATAGGTTGCATTTACAAATGAATGTGTTTTTCAATAAATAAATAAATTATTTGAAAATTAATTTAAGGTTTTCAAATTATTATTTAATTAATTATAATTAACTAATTGAAATTCAAAAAAAATGAAATTAAATGAATTAGTCATTATGAATTTGTTGAATATAGAAATTAAATATATTTCCTTATAAATTCTTTTATGGTAAAATTGTCATTTCTTTAATGAAATTAGAATTGTATTGAGAAAATATTTAATTGAAAATTTAATTTAGTTAATTTGATTAATTTAATTAATTAATTAATATTTATTTTAGAAAATAGAAATAAAATATTGGGCTGGATTAAATTATAATGTGTCGGGTCGAAAACCCAAGAAACATATATAATTAGACTCAGTATATGGGAGGCCCAATCCCCCTCATATGATAAGTGAAGGGTGGCAACCCTAGTAATATTTACTAGGGTGTGTTGCCCATCATTCTCCTAATTAAACTAGAGAAGTGTTTTGTATTAAATAAATATTATTTGTGTTCTTCTTATTCAACCAAGATTTCCCTATCTCTTCCTATTAATAGATGGGACTGGTAGAGTTATTTACACACACAAGTTTTATATATTGTTATTATGCCAGAAAGTAGTAGGAATTTATTTTCTTAGAATAAATTTTATTTTCTGGGAATTACAATTTTTACAGGTTTCTATTGAGAGAATTACTTTCCTATTGAAAGTAATAAAATTGTTTCTTATTTTGTGTTTGGTTTGTGTTGCTCGAGCTCACACTCGGTGCAATTCGGGGTATGAGAATGGCGGAGAAGTTTATTTCGTTGAAAGTTAAGAACTACTCAAATTAGCCTTGCACAAAGCACGGGTATTTTTCGGGAAAAAGTTTATTGTTATAAATATTACTATCCGGCTCGATTTAAAAAAAAATTAAACTTCCGCTATAATTGAAAATCATTTTCTTAACTAGATTTTTCCAACATATAGTTGAACTTTGAATGAAGACTTTGTTTTTAGTTAGCTTGAAGTCCCTAAAATGTAATTACAAAATTAGATTTAGATTCGATCGAGTAAATTGTAAAATACAAGAATTTCAAATATTAGGATTATAAGGGACCTAATTGAAAATAATGAGTAATAGGTTTAATTTGAATGTTTATAAGTTAAAGATGATAATCTAATATTGTTTCTACACTCAATTAATTGAATAAGGCTAAATAAGAGACTGAGACGTTGAGGGACAACGGAAAGACGAGAATAGACAATGAGCAATAAATCTGGTTTATGCTAGCATAAAATATTTTCAATTTATAAAATTATTAAGTATTATAGCTTTTGGATACAATGGTGTTAATGTCGATATTTGATTATGCCATATGCTTGTTAAATATGTATTTAAATGTTAAGTATCAAGTAGGTAATTGAATATGTATGAATATTCTTATGATACTATGTGGAATAGTATATGAATAACAAGGTGCAATTTGTAGCCGAATTGTATTAGTATAATTAAAAAGCATGAATGTAACATATATACATTACTCGATATTTCTCTAAAAAACTAGTGTCCGTGAGATCGTATTGATAGTTCCCTAGAGCATTGGGTGTTCGTGGGAACGTGTCACTTGCTCCTAAGCACTAGGTGTTCGTGAGCGTATATTAATAAGTTCTTTAAAGCACTAGGTGTGTGAGAATGTATTACTAGCTTCAAAACACAGGTGTTCGTAAGCATATATCGAACTAAAGAGCATTGGGTATCCATGAGAATGTATCGTTAGCTCCAAAGCACTGGATGTCTATGAGTGCATACCGATGTATTAGCCGGAGTACTAAGTGTCTATAAGAACATAACACTAGCTCCAGAGCCCTTTGGGTCCATGAGCATATATTGATATAATGATCTATATACCTGTCCGTTCGTTCGAAATTAGTTAATAAAGGCCACAAGTATAGAATTGTCAATCGGTTGATCGATCTACGGTAAGCTGATAACCTTACTATGAAAGTGAATAATTATAAAGGGATGTACTGTTGATTAGTCTTGAATATAATGACTAAATTGAATAATATAGTAATGGAACATAGTACGACATAGAAATTATTACAAGGAAATGAAGAGATTGACTCTGGTTTACTCTATGGCTCAAATGAAATGAAGTTGAAATATGAGCAATGTTATGAAAGGTATTAAGTTAGTTGATATATGATTGGCTGAGATGCAAAGTCTTGAGGGTGCATCGATATGCTTATGTACAAAACAAGAATCAAGTTATAATACTTATATGAAAGCTTAAGGAAATTATGTCATGAGATATTGGTTCCATTGTAAACTCGATAATATGATATACTTTTATAGATTAGAAGCATGTTTAATTATTATTATGTTTTGCTTTGATATTCAAATTATGTTAGCACCATTGAGTTCTCTATACTCAACGTATGGATGTGTTTGTTTTTGTACGCAGGTGACAGACAAGTATTTGATAGTTAGAAGCAACTCGTAAAGTATCCAAGATTCAGTGGCTCAGTTCAAACCAAGTTTGTGTTCTTTTGCTTGTAAATGGTTAAAGCCATGTACCAAAGTTGAGTCACATGATTAAATGTCATTTTTAGGTCTTTTGATATGCTATGCTATGGTACTTGTTCAACATTTGAGTGCCATAAAGTTAAATTTCACTATCTAATTTTGATTATTATATGTATGTTTTAGCTTGCCTTATTATCTTATCTTTCTAACTAGATGATGACATGATGTATTGGATGCCATGTTTGTAAGCAATTTGAATGTGTTTTCACATGCTAAATGTGTGTGTATTGGCATGGTATGGTATTGGTATAACTTAAGTGACATTAGACATCATTTCCAAGCTTAAAATGTTGCATTATGGACAATTTGGTATGCTGATCTCAAGACACTATGGTCATATCTCAAGATACTATGAACAAAAATGACCATTCCAAGCATTTTTGGGTAATGGTCTTGAGACATCAATTGCTAAGTCTTGAAACAAGTGCCCTTTAATCTCAAGACAGGTAAACACCAAAGTCAGGGGTCTAAAGCATGAAAAGACAGTCTCGGGACATCCACTTGAATTTTGATAGTTGAGTTTGGATTCGAGTCCTGACTTTGAGTAGGACCCCATTTAACTTTAAGACCACTTAAATGAGATTGTTAGATATCAGTAATGCATGATCATATTTGAAATTAAAAATGGTTTGAATTATGCCATGTTTATATGCTTAATTATTTTGTAAATGATTCAAGTTAGTTTGAGTTGCTTTGACAATATAATGTGATGTCCCATATCTGAATCCGGCGATTGGATCGAGTGAGGATTGTCACAACCACAATTTGCGCAATTAAAACTAGAGTCAGTGTTACAATACATGACAAAATTCATAGCCAAAATAGACTCAAATATTTATTATTAAAAATCAAAATATGCTATAAACCTAATTAAAATTGATTAACTATAAAGCTTATATATAGTTTAGTGAAATTACTTATATTATTAAATAGCGATACAAATTTCACAAATATACTCTTAATATTTATTCATTTTATCACTTCAGTTTTGTTGGGATCATTTTGTCTATTAACTTTCAAATTTTAATCAAAATATTTTTTGCAAAAATACTAATTAATATGTAAGAATTTTAAAGACATTAACGTGGCAACCTGCACAATCTATACATACTTCATTATTGACATTAATATTTTTAAAATTATTTTAATGAATTTTTTAAAAGTTATTTATTTTTCTTTTTGAATATTTATGAAGTACACCTAAACTTTTAGGTAAGTTGTTACATCTGTGTTATTACAATTTTAATGTTTTAGTCAATTTTTTATCTAAGAAAAACAGTTTGACTAAATTTTGAAGGTTGAGAGTTAAAGTAATCCTTTTAAAAAAGACTTAAGTTTTAAGTAATAAAAGAAGAAATATTAGAGTTAAATTTGTTATTATATTAATTTAAAAAAATAGTAAGATATCCTGATAAGCATGAAATGAATGATTATAGAGCTCCATAATTGGATGAAAGGAGTTAACACAACAGCTGGAATTGATAAGTATTCATAAAATAAAATAAAATTTAGCAAAGGTTGACTTAATTAGGGGTAATGCTTCCATTTTTAAACAAAGGTTAGAAATTTCAAGCCCAACATCTGCAGGTATCCTCAAACTGAAGCCTCTCTTTTGTAATTAAAAAAACAAAAACAAATTAAGGAATCTTAGGTCGGTTGTTTTTGTCTTAATTTTTTTTTTATTTCATCATCTAAATCTGAAATACTTGAAGTATAGGGAGAGGGATGGATTTTATTGCATATTATATTGAAAAGAATAAAGGTTAAATTCCGTTATTAGCAGTAATATTTGTAGATTTAGTTTTTACATTCAAATTTAGTTATTAGTCTTATGTCGTTTATAAATTGTGAGTTTAATTTTTGTTCTCGAATTGATTATTTTAGTCTCTTTCTTTATCTCAAACAATAATCATTAAATCTATTAAGTAAAACTATATGACTTTAATAAATATTATGTGAAAATAGTATATTACGTAACATTATATACATATGAATATATATTTATCACATAAAATTTTAAAAATAAAAATTTTAACAAATTAAGTTGAAACTAAAAATACAACATTATAAGCAAAATTAATAAACTGAAGTACTAAATTCGTAACTCATTAATGGAAATTTCATATTTTATCCAAAAATCTATTTAATTATGTGTCAAACATAAAGTTGAAGAGGAAAGCAAAAAATATATATAAAAACAAAGTTCAAGAGACACTCGTTAGGAGGTTAAATTTCTTGTACCCCCCACGTGAAGAAGCTTGATGAAGTGAGATCTAGCATGGCACGTGGAAACTACATCAACTTATATTATTTTTCTAATAATATGGATTATTAGCAATTTAATTATAGATTTTTTACATTTTTTTTGAATTAAGGTATCTTTTTAAGTTTGTTTTATGATACATAGAGGTAATTTTTTTAAGATTTATAGATGTTCTTTTTAACAATATAACATAGAAGATTTAAACTACATTTAAGAGTGCAATATATACATTTTAATCCACCTTAATCCTTCAAACCTCTAATTAATTATAGGAAAATGTATTTAAATTTAGTTGAAACCCATAACTATGCAAAAATTATAGAATTTTCAATATAGTCTCTCGTGAGAAAGGATTGTATGAAATTATGATTTCACGTCATCTCTATCCATTTTTAATAGGAAAACAACAAATCAGATTTTTTTTCCTGGTATTCAGCATTTTTAGTTGGATATAAATTTTTTCAAGAGAAAAAAGCTGAATCTCAAGAGGAAAAATTTGATTTGTCATTCTCTTATTCGAAAGAGATAAGGATGATGTGAAATCATAATTTCATACAATCATTTCTTAATAATATTAATATAATTAGTATTGAAATTTATATATAGAAGTTGATTTCACAATTCACATTTTAAGATTAAATCATAGAGATTATCTGTTTATGATGTATGTAGGAGAGTGATTTATTTTTTTGGTGTGAGTTGTATAAAAAACATGTTATTAGTATTAAAACTTTTATAATAAAAGAGATGGAAAGAAAACCCTAGTTTTACTTCACTTCTCACATGCTAGAGTTGACCTTATCAACTTCTTCTTTTTTAAGTCTTTTATTTGTTGTCTTAGCACATACTCTTGTCTATACTCTCTGTCTTTACATGTCATTTTAATACTTAAAAATCCCGAACAAACATGAAGAAATTAGGTTCCACTTTTCGGCTAGAAAAATCCAGGAAAGAAAATTAATTAATAAATTTATAAAATTTAATATTTTTAGACTCAGAGTTAAGAGCTTACCAGGATCCAACCCAAAAAAGAACCATTTGTGGGAGAGACAAAAAAAGAAAAGAAATGGAGATTTTATTATTAAGAAACCATGTCTCCAAAGATGGTCTCTCTCTTGACAGAATATTGATCATGAATTACATTGGTAGTAGAATTAATGAACTGATGATGATTGTGGAGGAGAAAGGGTTTGTCATAATGGAGTTGGTCGTCTGACAAATGAGAGACCGTGGCACCGCCGTGTGCGGTGGTTGGAGTGGGGTTAGGAAGTTGTTGAAGCATGGGGTCTTGGACTTGGTGTTGCATCTGGATGCAAAGTATCTCAGCTTGAACCACAGCGAGCTGCATTTGAAGCTCAGAAACCTGGTTCTGCAAGAAAGATATGGCCCCTACACATCCATAAACTGGATCTCTCACCCTTGCGTTCGCTTCATACACCAAACTGCTCACTGCATCCGCCCTTTGCTGCACTGGTAGGTCCTGCTTATATACATATACATACATATATTTAAACAACAAAGATATATAAAATCTGGTGATAGTGATATGTAGGTGATATAGGATGAACCTGAAGCATTTTGCTGACATTGCTAGCACCAAAAACCTTGTGAACAATGGCAAACTTGTGAGGATCATCGGAAGGGAAGTAAGGGGCAAAGATACAGTCCTTAGCACAGCGGCGACGAAGCAACTTGCAGGAAGCGCATGGTGAATTTCCACCCATCTTTGGGAACTAAAAAAAAAAAGGGGGGGTTTCAAAAATGGTGATTTATGAAGAAATTACGGTGAAAAAGAAATTAAGCTAAGGAAACAAGTGATTTGATAGCTTGAAGAAAGGGTGTGTGAATAAAGGCACGGGCTTACATTAATTTAGAGGGCATGCATATTTATAATAGCCGAAGAACATGTGTGCCCCAAGTGTGCAATTGCTCAACAATGGTAATTTTGTCTTCACTCTTTATTTATATTAATAAACTCAATTTAATAAACATATAGGTAAACTACAGTCAAGATCACTAAACTACATATAGGTTTATATTTTGGTCATGCAACTTTAAAAAGTTACAAAATGGTCACTAAACTATTCAAAGTTTTCATTTAAGTCATTGAACTATTGGAAAATTTTTATTTAATTAAGTCACTAGCTATTAAGTTTTTTATTTATTTATTTAAGCCTTTGAATAATTCAGTAACCATTTTGTAACTTTTTAAAGTTAAGTGACTAAAATATAAACTTATTAATAATTTAATAACTTTAGATATAATTTATCCAAAAAATTAATTTTACAAACAATGTTGAAAACAGTAATTCTCAACTTTTTTTTTGTTGATAACTAGGATTAGTCGAGATGAGTTCATATGAGTCCAAAATAGAACCATAGGGTAAATAAAAACACATGAATTCAAAAAAAAAAGAAATTAACATTGGAGCAATGGAAGGAGAGAGAAAGTTTGAAAAATGAGGTGAAAGGTAAAATATCCCAGTCTCCAAAAATATAGTAATGGAGACAAGTTTGATCAAATCCCACTACAAATGATTCAGGCTTCCACTATTCACCCGGCATGACTTCTACTGAAGTTTGAATAAAATAAAATTTTAATTTGCAAGTCTCAATTATATATGAGATATTTATTGTGATTTTAAATTTTGCTTTTATGATTAGGTTTGGGTGGACGATTAAATGTAGTGCAGTACGTTTAGTTTACTTTTTGTTTCATCTTATAGTATTGTTATAATATCTAATCTCACATCACAATTATTTTTACACTAACCATAGGTAAACTCATCGTCCATCTAAATCCACACTTAATCTATTTATATTATAAATGATTTATTCATATTATTGTTATTTTAAATTATTATTTTATTTAATATTTAGTAATTATTATATTTATATATTTCTTTTGCTAAATTTCTAAAGACATTTACATTAATATACTTAATTCATGTATACAAGGAAAGTTTTTACTGCACTGCTAGAGTTTTTAGATTTAAGTAGAGTTAAGGGTTGACAAATGTCTTATGGGGTATAATAAAATATTAAAAATATTTAAGAAAAAGAGAAATGATAAACTTTTATGTTTGCTTTTGGAATTAAAAAGCACACTCTAATGTACCAAATACTAACTCTACATTATATAATATATAAAATAAATTTTACGTATTATAAAGTTCAAAACTGGCTACACTATCGAGTTTTGAATATTAGATTCGAACTAAATTCATATTTTAAGCAGGCCTAATGTTTTTATCCAAATACATTTTTCGAACTTAATATTCTCGAACAAGTCTAAATATCAATACCTACTATCATTTTTTTCTTTCTGACATACAATAATCTTTTGAGAAAATATTCGATATGTTGCCAGTGAAGTTTTTAGACTTCACAAGCAAGGTTAAGGGTGTCCTATAAGAGTAAAGTAAAAGGGTGAATATTTGGTTCACTGAAAGTGTATTTTTTTTTTCATAAACAACCTTAAAATTTTGACATGTGTCTCATTCTTTTTTAATATTTTATCATATCCCTATAAAACACTTGTATAATAATTACTCATCCTAATTTTTTATATAAAAATAGAGTGAAAGTGTGAAGGAAATAAAATATGTACATTTTTTAAGCATCAGCATACATAATGTAGCAAAAAGAAAATACAAGAGGCGCCCACCCAACTCCATCGGGCCCAAAACTGAGAGTAAAAACACAACGGTAACCGTTGACCGCCGCCCAAGCGTTCGTGTGTGATAGTTGCCCCGTCTATAAATAATCAATAGGGTTGCCCTCCACGTTCTTCGTTCATTTTCTTAGAGTTTCGTTTTTTTTTTTCCCTCTTTGTATTTTTTTATTAAAATATGACACACTCATAAGTGAAAATTTGTATATTAAATTTATAAAAATTGACATGAGAACCGAATATTTTTGAATGGTAAAGTTGAAATTCTCATTTATTTTATAGATTTATCAAAATTAAAAAGATATAAATACTCCTAAATAATATATGTTTAGTAATTTTATAATTAAGTTGGGATCCAGTTGATGAGTGGCACTAACTTAATTAAAGTCTTAGTATACAATATAAATGAAAGACATAAATATCTTCAAAAATAGTATTTGTTTCCTTGTAAAAGAAACGAATCTTTTAGTAATTTTACAACGAGTTAGAACTTGATTGATTAGTGATACCAACTCAATCAAAATATTATTCAGTCTTAATATCTTAATAATAATATAAATAGATGGAAAATAGCATAAATACACTAAAACTCCATTTGAATAGCCTTTCATTACTTCAAACCTTCCTATAGAATTTCAAGATTTCTTAACAATTATTCAACTCAAAAGTGGTAAAAAGAAGATATATTTTTTGTACTGAAAAGTTTTTTTTAATCCTATTCTAAATATAAATATCTTGACTTTGTCTACTGAAACAGATTAAACCAGTTTATAGTGAGTACTTTATTAGATATATAAAAATAATTTATCTATGTATGTATGTATGTATTGGATGAAGTAATGCCTCAACGTGCGTGCATGGCACTATAGGGGCTCATAATGGGGCGGGTTAGGGCATTAGGGTTGGAAATAACAATAACAATAATGATGTGTAGATAAACATAGCATATTAGAGGGTCAAGTCAAGGCCTCCTTATCACCATGCAAGTTGCACAAAAACAATAGAAAAATATAAAAACCCTAAAAGCAGCACCATGGGGGGTGGTGACCCTTGAGAGAGGTGTGAGCCGAGCCTCTCTACGTGAATGTTTGTTACTTTGTTAGCCTCACAAACATTCACGTGAACACTAGCCTAAAACAAGGTTCCACCTCTCTCTCTCTCCATCCATTCTATCATTATATTTTAATGCGTAAACTATAATAAAAATCATGTAATTGTGATTTTTTTATCATCTAATTATTCAATTTGTCTTTTTAGTTACTAACTGATTAACATAAAAATAAAAATACTTAAAAATTCAATATAGTTGAGTGATCAAAAATATAAAACTGAATAATTAAGTGACTATTTTGTAACTTTTCGTAAGTTAATAACTACCAATATAGTTTATCCTAATTTAATATTATAATAATATACTACATAAAATATTATATACGCATAGTTTAGAGTTTTGACCCCAAAACTTTTATTAGATCAACCACCAGTCAATAACAGAACTAGTGTGTATAAAATATGTATACATGTTACAAATGGACTATACAAATATTGTGTGATTAGCATACTCATGTATATCATTCTTCAATCAGTTTCTTTATGAAAACATGTATATTTTTATTAATTTAGGATAATTAAAGCATTATTTGTTATGGGCAAACTATAATTATCTCCTAAAAGTGATCATATTTAGAAATAAAAAAATTAGGATCCTAATAAAAAGTTCATCCACACCTCTCCATGCAAGTAAGACATGTGCACACTTTTTTTTCTTTATAAATAAATTTCATGACTTTTGTTGTGCTGCTAAACACTTCCTTTTTTTTCTTATTTATTCGTTCAATCAATAATAAATAAGATTGTACTGTAATTTAAAATATATTTTTCAGAATCAACAAATGGTTGGAAAAAGTAGAAGTATATTTTTTTTTCTAGGTATTTAAATTAAGTTTGAATCTCGAAGTTGTTATTGTTGAGAAGGTTTTACTTGAATATCACCCTCGACCTGAATAGAACTAGACTCAAACGGTAAAACTAATGAACATACTTGTGACTATATAAAAAAGATAAAATAGATTCTTTAAAAAATTAAAAAAAATATTCCCAAAGATCTATCTCAATACTACATGGTTTCACTCTGCAAAAACATCGAATCTTTCTCTTGAAGGTCATTGAGCCTTTCGATACAATCAAATAAAAAACCCTAAGAGTGTCATTTCCTAAAACCCTTGTCAATAAAAAAAATATGAGTTCAAATATGCTAAAATACATTATTCTCTTATTTATGAGTTAGGAAGGAGTTATGGGTAATATTAAACATTTTATCAAAAAGAGTGAATATATTTTTAGTATCAAGAACTATTTAAAAATAAATAAATTAGTTTTGGCTTTTTATTTAATTATCAAGAAAATTCCAAGCTTTTAATGATGTCTTTCTCAAATGATTTGGATAATTATGGTTCATATTTTCCAATCAATGATCTCTTGGAGACCCAATCCCGTGAGCCAAGTCTTCTTCAGTCGTTATCAATGGATGGTGGTCGACTTATTTTGTTGCCAAATGCAATCGGTTCCGATTGAGTAATTGGACTCGTGGGGTATGGTTGAGTCATGCTGACCGAGTCATTGAGCCTGTGAAATTTTAAGTTTTCTTAATTTACAATAATACAAATCATTCATCAATCGTTATCATCTAAAAGGAACTAGAAAAATGATGATTGAAATATTATTACAGCCCATTGTTTTATATAATTGGAAAACCAGATATTGAATTAAGTCCATTCCATATATTCAAATTTAGTCACTTAATTAAACACCTAGAGTTAATCAGAGTTGAGTCAGACTCAACATGTACAAAATTCAAATTTGACTCATTAATTCCATCTTTAATTTATATTTTTTAAAAGAAAACAGACCAAGACAAATTAACTACACTAGAATTTTTTGAACAAGACTGTCACTTACTTTAACACCGAAAGAGATTATTAGTACCTCCTTTAGAATTTCCTCGAACACCCTTAAATCCTATCTTGTATCAAAGACTATTTTAACTATACAATCAGCAATTTTATTTCAATAACTGTCAACATCAAATTTAATTTTGTGTCAATAACGTAATGTAGTAATGATTAAAGTCTTTTTGGGATTTTAGTAATCAAAATTCAATCATTATTGGTATAATCCTTTTAATGTTTAAATTTAACTATCATTTTATATTTTTTATTAATTTAAATTTTTAGTTAAATTTAATCATTAATCTTTAAAAATAATTAAATTAACTTTTTTAAAGTGGAAATGTCAATTAAAACACTATTTTATTATAATGATATTTGGCATGGCAACTCATGTGACAGTCTATATATACTTCATACTAATATGGCACTATTTTATTTTATATGTCACGTCAACAAATAATTTAAAATTATAAAAATATTAAAATATAAAATATACGTCGATTGTCATACAAACTCTCAAATTTTAAAATTTAATATTTTAATTAATATTTCGTTAAAAATCAATAATTCGAATCTTTCAAAAATTTAATGGCAAATTTTAAATTTTAAAAAACTAAAGACTAAATTTAACTTAAAAGTTAAATAATGATGAAATTAATAAAATATAAATATTAATTCCTGGAAAATTCTAATTACTTATATATCAATAATGAAGATATAATAGAACACAACCTCCCACAAAGAAATTAATGAGATCCTGACATGAAATTTTTAGTGTTTATTTATTAATTTAAAATTGAAACCTAATTCGAGAGAGATTAATATTGAAATTTGTAGCCTTGTAGGAACCCTAAGTCGTATCAGTATTCTAAATTTATCATCAGTACTCTTGCATTTAATGAACCCATCACATGATTCCAGACTTCTTTTCACGTCTTCAATAATAAAATAAAATAATCAAATTAAGGTAAGCTCGTTTAATATTTTTGTTCGGAAATTTTTTTCATATTTTAACAATACGTGAAATGATATCAAACTTTATTTTTGGATACTGTGCAATTTTTTAGGAAAATAATATAATTGGGGAGCAAAAGAAACAGACATCTTCAGCATCTAAGATAGAGCTCCGATGCATGTGTGAATTAAATGAGCTTCGTAAACAATGAATTTGATTCATTTTCGAGAATCATTTCTTCTTCTTCTTTTTTTTAATTTTCTGTAATGATTCGGTCGTAATTAAAGTTGATTGTCTTTCAACATTGGTAATCCCACTGTTGGGGATGGTGTTTTGTGCAATGTTCATCTCTTCCCAACCCCTTTGTTATTTCCTTTTTCCTTTTGCCTTTTCTTCATTCAGGTCATTTTTATATACACCTCACAATTCAAGCTAGGAAAAATTTATCCGGAAAGAAGGGCAAAGTCAAAACAATTGTTTAGGGGTTAAAGTATAATTTTTATCTTTATTAATTTAAAATTTTTAAAAAATTTAGAGGGTTTAAATGGTAATTTTTCATTTTAGGGGGACAGGGCCCATGCCAACCCCTTTAAAATCACCTCTGTCCTGAAACATCGTAAAAAGTTAATAACATAAAATGTGTTATAGAAAATAAAGTTATACATTATGTTGGGTGTATAAAATAAACCCTAATCTTAAATTTTAAACCTTAAATTCAGATGATACTGAGAGTCATTAAAGATGGTGATTGATCTAGGTTAGAAAAGTGCTTGAGTGTAAGCTATAGAGTTGATCATGGGTCTTGTTCTCTTATTGCCAAGCTATGGAGTTGATCGTAGGTCTTGTTCTCTTATTGCCCATTGCCTTGGTGATGAAAAGGGTATTTATAGAGAGAGGTTGACTTCGTATGGGTCTTAGCAATCAAACTCAGTGGCAAATGTAAAGTTATGAACATTATTAGAGTTGATATGAAGGGACTATATGAGATAATCAAACGAACATTGCAAGGTCTAATTAAGAAAGTGATGGATTGCTGTGTTGAGATGAGAGATATTCTCCTAGTGAGTTTACTAGATCAAGCTTCACCATGTTGTCCCTTTAAGTATAGTTGTTGGGTGATTCAACAAGAGTGCTAAGGCAAGGGTATAACAATTACACCACGTTTGATTTAGGTGAATGGAATAAAGTTATAATGGAATAGAGATGTAATCAGTAATTTAATTGTTTAGTTCAAAGAAATAAAATAGAGCTATAATAATATTCGAGTGTTTAGTTAAATGAAATAAATATTATAATAGTATAAGAAAAAGGCTCAAATGACCAAAATACCATTAGTAGAATTTTGTAGGTAGATAATTATTGTTATTATTATTAAATTTAATAAGATTATTATTAAATATAATTTAATAAAAATAAAAGTAAATAATTTAATCATATTTTAACATAATTATTATATTAAATTTTAATATAATTATTATTAAAATATAAACTAATAAAAATCATAATATATAATATTATTTTTATATATAATCTACTTTATTAAACAAAAATTCATATCTTTGCAAATAATAATGTCTTCAATATTGTACAAAAATTATATAATAGACTGTAGGAGCAAAAATAATTTAAAAAAACATTGTGAAAATTGCATGAAATTGCATTTACATGTGTTCTAAAAGCATCGATCGCAAGCATCAAATTGCAAAGAACTTGATGAGGTTTTAGTTTTACAACCATTCCAGTCTTGTTAAAAGTATAAGCATACCATTCACAAATACACAACCATTCTAGTAGCTACAACCAAACATAGCATTCAATATCCAAAAATTTCCAAGTGAACATCTTGGGAATGCAGGAAGTGAGAACCCCAAATTCTTCCTGACATATTATTGCAGTTTTGTAGTTGCATGTATGTAGGAAAGAATGAAAAATAACAATAGACGACCATCTAAGTATTTACAAGCAAATGTCTATATATGTACAAATGATATATGTCACATACATCAATTCATGAGTTCCATTAAATAGTGAATTTATAAGATGAAATCAGACAAACAGAAAAACTGATGATCACATTCAAAAATACAAACCAGTAACAAACTCCTCTTACAGACATAGATCATATTCACCAAGTAAAACAGAGGCACCCTTCCTACGAGTTGGTAGGACCACAAATAGTAATTCCTCGTTAATGTGCTCTCTCCATAGAAAATATGTCCAACAAGAAAAAAAAAAAAAAAACTCGAACCATAATACACTTATATGGAGACCACAGTTCAAAAAACCTTTAACCATTCATTTAAATTAGTTCAAGTGGAATACCCCACTGATGAAAACTTTCAGTCACAGTTCCATGAATACCTGACTCCACATCATGCTAGTTGTACTGCTTCACCTGAACATCAAGAAAGGCATTAGTTATTCGTCTCATTTTAGTTTTTTTTTTTTTTTTTAATAAAAGAAAAAATCCTGAGGGTAAGGGGAAATTCTTAAAAACAAAGCAACTTAAGGGAAGAATAATGCAATTCAAAGCCCTAATTTTTTGGTTTAGAAAAACATATCAGTACGATATTTACATTTTCATCTCAGATTAAACACAAAAAAGAAAATAAAAAACACGTAAATAACAAACTTCCAAACAAATTATTGTGCAGTCCTGAACAATATTCCAATAGGAAATAAGCCACCATAAAATCACAACAAAGTAAAAGAGAGCAGGCACTAAATATGCTTCTAGGAAGTCAAATGAACCACGAGTGAAGTGGCAAAGGACTTGTGTTCAAGTCTTCAGTTGACACCCATCCTGAATTCGATCCATGGACAACCACTACCCCCTTCCCTTTATATAAAAAATGCTTCTAGAAAATGTACTTGTGAAGAAAAATGCAGAACAACATTTCATAAATATGTTTCCATCTATTTCCAGATTACTACAGCGAGAGAGTAAGTCAAGTCCGAGTTATGTTGCTTAGTAGAAATAATAGAATGCAATGAGGCTACAGAAGCAAGAACCAGAAATTACAAGCAAATGCAGTAATCAGGAGGAACAACAAGCAGTAAGTAATTAAGCCAAGTGGCCTATCAACCTGCAACCACTGGTATAGGGTTTAGACAATGCAAATCAAGCAACATAGAGATAGATTGGTTCAGTGCAGAATAGCATCAACAAAGACCACCAAATGTGAAGATATCCCAAATTTAATCCATATAGGGAATTTAGACTTTGATATACATCACAAAAGTTTGAAACCACCATCCTAAACTAGGTCAACAAAACATAGAACCATAAAAAGGGCACAGATGAACTAAATCTGAACTATAAAACATTAGGGAGGAACCAAAATCAAGAATTATTTCTCTCCTATAAACAAGAACCATAGAGAAGAAAAGCAAAAAAAAAAAAAAACAGAACAGAGCAAACCCCTAAACTGAACGCATAAACAAGACAGAGGCTGTCGAGAAGAACGGAGGAACTGGTGACTTCAATTGACTGACATGAAATAGCGGAGAACTGAAAGTGGCCGGAGGCGAAGAAAGCAAGAGAGGCTGGGTGAGAGGAGCTGTTGGGTTGAAGAAGGAGGGTTTTAGAAAGGTGAGGGGCAAAATTTGAAAATGGAAATAAAATCTTATTCCACCTTGGCTGAATTACCATTCAGTGGTGAGGGAAGGAAATGCCTATGCTGCCTTTTGCCGAAATAAGGCCTAGTCCATGCGGACCATAATAAGTCATTATAATCAACCGAACATTAATTTAGTGGTGAGCCTACTGAATTCGGCTAGAATCCAGTCATAAACCCCCAATTAAACATGCAAAGAGTTTTAAAACTCATAATTACTACCTGATAATTATACCTGTGTATTGATTGCTTTTAGACACATGTTTGCCTTTGATTGATGTTTTTCAAAATACATTGTTTCTTTGTTACTGCCTTCGCTTAAAAGTGTTGCTTCAATTTCCCACCCAGGTAGTTATAAATACGGCTCTTTTGCGACTTTAAGGCCTTTGTCGTCATCGAAAACTTGCTTCTTCTTGTCTTTTTGTCCTCTCAATTTTTTCATTTTGTCTTACAAAATCATCGACGATCCTTCAAGATTGCAAAGAGAAATGGTTCAATGGAAAGTGAAAATCGGTTATGCATCACTACCACAGGGGAGATAACCATGTTGATGTACCGTGTCTCAAGCTGTATCATTATAAATATGAGTTCTTGTTTCCCTTAAGATCACACCAAATAAGTGAAGTTACAACCAATGGATGGGGCTTTTATCTCCCATTGCATCTATTTGAAGTGGGTTTTCATTTGCTCCATCATCCTTAGTTTTTAGAGATATTGCAATTGAAAAATATGACCCCTAAACAACTATAAAATGCTTCTTAACATATGTTATTATTGTATTTTTTAGATTATAAGGAACATTGAGAAGAATATTCTTCAATTAGCTTTAAAAATCTATTTACCCTTACTTGAAGGTTCTCTTGGAATAAGTCACTTCTGGTTGCAGGATAGTGTAATCTTGAGATGAACAAATTCCCCAAAAATGTTACCTTTTATCACCATAAATATATTATGGTAAAGAACAAGTTTGGAAGACTTTCCATTTCCCCTAAAGTAGATTTTTTTATTTGTAGGATTTTTCCTCTTCTATTCGATAAATACATTTCCAAGAATCAATTTCATCACCTAAGAACAGAGTAAGTGAAGTTTAACGAGTTGTAATCTCTAAATTAACTTTTGGTGGTTTTGTTTTAATAAGTCCATTGATGCAACCCCAAAATTGGTGGCTAGTTCTCTAAATAACTTAATTGTTATTTTAATCTATCAAATAACAAGTTAGGCTAGTGTTATTTTTCCCATAACTTTCCCAATGGTAGTAGTCTTTGTTAGTTCAAAGCTCAAACCCAATCTCCCATCATATTAATGGGATGGGCGGAAATGAAATAATTCGGATTAACGCAGGTGAGAATTCGAAACCCAAATTCTAAGAAAGGTATTTAAATTTTAACTTTTTATACCCAAAAGAAAAGAAAAAGGTCTTCCACGTGTCAAGTATTAAATTCGCGGTAAAAAGACAAGCAAAGGAAAGCAGCCGCTGGCGCTGCGCCAGTTTAGGATAGCGATCTTAATCTAACACCGTGGAAAATATGGTCAACAATTATTTAACCCCAAAAGTAATCTAGATCAACGTGTAGTAATAACTCAGACGCTTCAATTCAGTACGCGAGTAGCATGGAATTGTTAATGGCGGTTTTCAACCCAAACCCAAAGCTTTCATTTTCAGTCTATTTATTAAAACCCTCCATTTTTCTTCCCAGTTAATTTTCAAACAAGGGTCTCTGAAGAAAATGGCCATGGCAGCAATTTTGTTGCTGTTTTTAACGTTATTTTCAAATTCAAAAGCTGATCGAGATTTCGATGTTCGTCAACACCTCTCTACTGTAACAAGGTCTCGCTCTTCTTCACTATCTCATTGAATCGTAGTTTCATCATCTTTACAATTTTGAATCAGGTTTATATTATTATTTTAGTTTTTTTCTTATTTATTCCTTTTTTTTTTTTGGAGCAGATATGGTGCTGTGAAAGATATTGTTGACAATTCGTTTATACCATCTGATATTCCTCAAGGCTGTACTCCTATCCACTTAAATCTTGTGGTAATTTTGTTTTATTTTCATGAAATTTGAGTTTTTAATTATTCGCGGCAGCTAGAAATGGTGTTGAGATTAAGTTAATATGGAGTAGATGTATATTTTGGATCTACATTTTATTGTTAGATGAAGTTTGTCTTTACAAAATTTAGCATAATTATTCTTTAATAATATGCCCCCACTGAACCAAATTTATGGAAGATTTACTACAAAGTTTGATTTTAGATGCATGGGAGAAGTAGGGTAAGTATTGTGCATTGTTTCCAATTGTTAGCTTATTGGATATCTTTAAGATTTGCTGTTGTTATATTCTGTGCAAAACATAGCAGTTGTGAGATTGCTTCTTACTCATTGTGCTGCCTTTTAAGAGTCATTGTTTTGCTTGAGATTTCTAGCGTGGTTAGTTAGTACTTGTTGAATGTCTTGGGAGTACAAACAAAAGGGAAGTTAGTTTAAATATTTATTTTTAGGCAAGACATGGAACGCGTTCTCCTACAAAGAAGCGGGTGAGAGAGATGGAAAAGTTGGCTTCTCATATAAAGGAACTTATAGAAGATGCCAAACAGAGGAATTTGTCCTTACAAAAAGTCCCTGCTTGGTTTCATAACTGGGAGTCTCCTTGGAAAGGGAAACTGAAAGGTGGAGAGTTGGATATCAAAGGAGAAGAGGAATTGTATCAGCTTGGAATCAGGGTTAGGGAAAGATTTCCCGATATATTTAATGAGGAATACCACCCCGATGTGTATCCCATAAAGACTACTCAAGTGAGTTCTATGTTTGAAAATTTATTTTCTATTATACATGTGTGTGTGTGATTAAGAGGTTTTTTTCTTTGATTTGGGATTTCTGGTATAACATATGGATGCTACTGCAAACCTATTTTTCTTTATCCCCATTTCTGAAGATGGTCTTATTGTACATTATTTATTTATTTAGAATTTCCTTCTTAATTTGTGGGAAAGATTCCTCGGGCTTCTGCTAGTGCTGTTGCATTTGGCATGGGGCTATTTAGTGGAAAAGGAAGTCTAGGTCCAGGTCGTCATCGAGCATTTGCTGTTACAAGTGAAAGTCGAGCAAGTGACACAATCCTGAGGTTTTTTGAGTGTTGTCAAACCTACAAGGTATGGATGATGTTTCTTCATTATTATTAGAGCACCAACACAAGTATGGTTAATACGATTATGTGTTTCTAGATTTTCCATATTTTTATACTGATATTAATTTTGGCTACAAATTTGAGAAGTTTGATGCAAGAAAATTAGCTGAGATTTTAAGTTAGTCAAACATTCTTTTTGTTGTTTTCTTAATCATTTTTGTACATTTTATACATTCAGCACCTTTACCTCTTAGGTTAATCTAACCTTCAACTTTCGGATTTGATTCATTTGTTGATCAATCTAACCTTTACTGCTTAGATTAATCTAATCATTTTGTTGATTCATTTGTGCTGTAATTTGATTGGTTTGCCTTCTTATTTGCTTATTTAAACTGAATTTTGTTAGTGCAGGACTTCAGGAAAAACCAAGAGCCTTCTTTCAATAAGCTGAAAGAACCGATCCTGATGGAGATTACCTCTGCATTGGCTAAGCGGTATGAGTTCAATTTTACAATACAGGATATATCCTCTCTTTGGTTTCTGTGTAAACAGGTACTCATCTTCTTTTCATGTAAATTTTGTAGTTCATACCCTGTTAAAAATCAGGAAGGTCTAATATTGGTCAGTTCAACTTTAGTCTTATATTTTGGTTCCTTTGATTTTCAATGCGGCAGGAATCATCCTTGTTGGATATAACTGATCAAGCTTGCAGTCTTTTCAGTCCCACTGAGGTATTCTCATGCTTCATTACTCTTTATGGAGAAATCAATATAAACAGCTTCATTGGAGTTGGGATCTGTTCATTTAAAAGATTGGAGATAGTATGCATATCCCATCACTGCTCATATTGGAAATACTGTTGATATGTAGGGACCGTTATGATTTTCCAGAATGTGGACATTTTTTTCAAAAATATTGATGCTATTAATGTTCGCTAGAAGTGTATATCATCTCTAAATATTTTGAAGCTTAAATTTTATACAGTTTATTTTATTTATATGTTTATTATTTTTCATTAATCTAACATATATCATTTGCTGATCTCCATACCAGTAAATACGTAGAAGAAATTGCCTTCATTAGGATAACCATTTGTTTGTTTAGATTACTTTGTCTTTGTTCCTTAAGTAAATATTAAGGAAAAATAAACCAAGATCTTTACTTTCAGGGAAGCTTGTATCCTGCTATTTATCATGCTAATTTCAACAGTATATTTAGTTAATCTTGTTATTTTCCATGCTATATGGGTTTTAACATTCAAAAGCTGTCTAAATAATTAGGTTGCTTTGTTGGAGTGGACGGATGATATACAGATGTTCATGGTAAAGGGTTATGGTAAATCATTAAATTATAGAATGGGAGTGCCTTTGCTTAAAGATGTTCTGCAATCCATGTCAGAAGCTATCAACGCTGACGAAGGTAATATTTTTATGAGTTTTTGGTTGTACAGTCTTTACTTGTCTAGGAGTGGGTGATATTTAGCAATGAGTAGTCTTGAATTGCCTATAAAATATTATAAATTGTCTTCTTCTTAGTCTGATGCTGTTCTCTCTTATTATTGCAAGGGCATAATAATCACAATTCAACTTAACATAATTATTACATAATTAGTTGACTTCTTCTGTCTGTAACTTTTCCTGCAAGTTTTTAATCTAGAAAATGAAGTAGGGCAAGCATTTTTAGTGTTGCTATTGTTGCCATTCATTAGCATAATTTCTTGAGAGATTGCTGAACCTAAAGTAGATGAGATATACTTTTCTTGTGAGAATAGCTTACCGTACAAGGCAAAAGCTTGCTTGACAATGGCTTGTTCTCAATTTTGACTTCCAATATTTTCCTCATGTGTAGATAACCAAGTACCTGGCAGTTATGAGAAGGCAAGATTGCGTTTTGCACATGCAGAAACTGTAGTTCCTTTTTCGTGCTTGCTTGGGCTTTTCCTTGAAGGATCTGGTCAGTGCTTTCATCCTTACATTGTTGCATCCTTGATATCCTGTTTCACGACAATACTTAAAAGCGAGATTATGTGCATCTGCATAAGGTTCTTACTATTTGCTGATAACTTGGTGTTTATTTAAACATTACAGATTTTGAGCGAATACAAAAGGAGGAGCCTTTGGATCTCCCTCCTAAGCCTCCCCAGAAAAGAAATTGGAGAGGCAGCATTGTGGCACCTTTTGCTGGGAATAATATGCTGGTCTTATATAGCTGTCCGGCTAATTCTTCAAGCAAATACTTTGTGCAAGTTCTACACAATGAGCATCCCATCCCAATGCCTGTAAGTTCTTGACTTTGAAGGTTCTTCTCCTAGGCTTTGCTTCGTAGGGTGGAAAGAAAATTGAGAGATGAAAAATTAGAGGAAAATGGAAAGAAAATATATTTTTTCTTTCCATTGCCGTCTTTGGTTCAAAAGATGAAAAGTGAAAAAATGAAAAGAAAAAGCAATTTTCCTTCGTTGGTTGTCTTGTAGACAGGAAGATGGAAGGGAAAAAAAACATGAAAATTTTAAAAAATGCACACTTAATGTACATCTCATTTAGTCATGTTCTCTCTCCTTTATAATTTCTTCTTATCAAGTTAACTCAAAATTAACGTTTTTCACTTCCCTGTGCTTCACTTCTTCACTCAACCAAGTAAATTTTCAGTCTTTCAATAATTCACTGGTTATACCAGCAAAAGGAAATGTTATTTTTGTCATTTCATGTTCCGACAACATGAAATTATTAGCATTAGTGTTACTGTCAATGGCCAGGAGTGATGATTACATCAAAAAAACGTAGTGAAATCCCATGTTCGCCTGCCTTAATTGTCTTAGTTTTTACCTAGTTTCTTGTTTCTTATTTCTGCTTTAGTTTTGCTTGCTACGGTTTTATAAGATCCTGCTTGAACTTTTTCCTATTTCATGTAAATATCTTCTAATATCGATTTGATAATGATGTTTCTTTTGTGGTGAATAGGGTTGTGGCGGTACCGACTTTTGTCCATTTCAAGTTTTCAAGGTACCATAATCAGATCCTTCTTGTATAAACTATAGACATAATAATGACTTTCTCCTCATAGTTGCAAATGTCACTTCCAGGATAAAATTGTCGAACCCCATTTTATCCACGACTACGATACCCTTTGCAATGCACATCTTGATGAGTCAAAGCATAAGCCTGAAACCAGTAAGTTATCACAACTGTTCCGTTGGATCTTTCGGCTGGGGGGGAATGATGATACACCATCCCACGGAGTTGAATTGTAGTCTGCTTTTCAAGGAACAAAAATTGAAGGTATAATTATTTCCTTTTCCTTGTAGCCACTTCTTTTTCTGTATTCACTCTATGGCTAAACACAAAATCGATTGTGGTACAACGATGTATCTTGGTACATGGCTTTTTTCTATTAGTTTGATTGGAGGATTCATGTAGCAAAGGGATTATGAATATTGTACAATCTCTTTTCTCTCTTTATATACATACATAAGGTGTAATCGTCTAGGTGAGCCTGAATACTGTCCAGCTTGAGCTTGACTCAGAAATTTGGAGATCAATATTTAACTTGAGCTAGATGGACACCTATTTTTAAGTTTGAGCTTAACATCGAGCTACTCAAGCTCGAGCTTCATTAAGTTTGTTTACTAAGTTTTATACTCAATTTTGAATTTGATTAGCTCAATAGTTAAGCATAGGTTTACTAATATATATTAAGGGTAATAATGTAACTTAATAAAATAAAAATATGTAAAGCTCGCGAGTCGTTCGAATTAAGTATTATTAAGTTTAAATTTGACTCAATAGCTCAAGTTGCTCAAGTTTAAGCTAGACTTGGTAATTACCTAATCAATTTTGATTTTCTTTTTTCAAGTTAAACTTAAATAGCTTGCGAGTTATTTATTTATACTCTATTCATATACAGGCATATGCGTTGGGGACTGTCATGTGGGAATCCACAGTATGGAACAAAGGGAAGTACATTAGATTGATAATATACGAGGACATTGTCCCCACCTTAGTATTTTATTGTTAATAAAGTTAAATTAATTAACTCCTATATTGGTTGTATACGAAGGTTTTTCGAGAGTTTCTGGTTGGTGGAAACGGTGACACATTTAATAACAAAATTATTAGGAAAATTGCACCGACATACAATAGATTTCGACTAGGTTGATATTTGTTTCATTTTGTACACATCATCTGGGGACCCCAGAACCGACACTATTGGACCAAAAACGTGCAAAGTCTATTATTGCGTCTAGGATAAATTAATTATGTTTAAATTTGAATCTAATTATTCAACAGACCTCACTGGCTGCCCGTACGTTTCTTAAAGAAAAACAATTTAGTTTCTTCGTAACTAGTATTTTCAGTGCTCACATGTTGTGTGTGTTGTAACTTCTTCTCTTATCATGCTTAATCTATGGGAAAAGTTCTAATATGGTTCTTATTATTATTATTGCAGTTCTAAGTTTTTGGACTGAACAATCTTAATTCTATCATTTTAATCACTTTTTTCCCATTTTAAATTTATTAAGATTATCATGATTATGAATAAAGAATTCTGATTCTATTTAATGTTTTTGTTAGATGAATTTCTTTATAAAAAATTTTATTACAGTTATATATAGAAATCTTAATTAATCAAAATGTTTATTGAATAAATATTAAAAATCATGTATTTTATCTCGTGTATTATATTTTTATTAATTTTGTTTAAATAAATAAGAAGAGTTGAAGTTGTTGTTCAATTATTTTACCCAAAGCTAAAATTTTCATTAACTTTGATTAAACAAATTAATTTGATAAATAAAGGAGTAAAATTTTACATTGAAAACATCTTTAAAACTGTAGTTTTTTCAATTAACTTGAAAATTTTATTGGAAAATAAAAAAGTTTTTCCTAATAATATATCTACCCTATGTTAAATATTAGTGGTATAATTTTGTATTATAGATGTTAAAAATTAAGATTGACTGAGTAACTAAAATATAATTAACATCCAAGTCCTAAGAAAAAGGGAGTTTAAATCACAAATACAAAAAGGAGTTGACAGGGTTGGTCCACATAAATTCGAGTTTAAGGTGAATTTTTACCATATTAAAGATGGAGTTAATGGATTAAAACAAAACCAAATTTGAAATTAATTTTAGATACATATTTAAGCCTATTATTCTTTATTTAAATCTAACTAATCTTTTTATTTTGTGTGTTAAATAAATATATCATTTTGATTATCTTTTGTAAATGGGGTCTTATAATATTTTGTCTTTTTAAAATATTTATTTAGATTGAATATATAAAAGATAATTATTTTATAGTGCTTAAAATAGTGTTTATATAAATGTTTAACTTAAAATTATCTTGGAAAATATATTTTTATTGAAGAAAAATTTATTAATATAAATAATTTTTGAAGTTTGAAAACATGCTGTATGCATAGAAATGCTATTCAAGAGATGTAAAACATTGTGGATGATGAATGATTAGTGTAAATAAGTGAAATTGTAGTAATAAGTGAATATTATTTAATATAATTTTCATAATTACTCTAATAATACTAAGGAGTTGTTACACCTCTGTATAATATTCACTATTAAACTTTGCAAGCTATTTAAATAATTTCAAAAAAAAATAGAACTTTATTTATGAATAAACATTTTGAGTTTATCACGAAAAATACATAATTATATGAATAAGTTCTCGTAATTGAAAGTATATCTTAGCTATAATATATGGGAAATTAATTTATCTTTTCAATAATTTTAAAATATGATTTCCATAAATATTTTTAGATAATTAATGCATGGAGATTTTCTATTTTAAAATTATTTGATTTTAAACCTTTAATTAGTTTAAATTTTTTTTGAAAAATAAAAGAATGGTTGCTATTAAAATTTAAACTTAAATACACTCTTTGCATGAGTTTTATGTGTCCTACTTTCCTACACTCATCAGTTTGAAGGAACAAATCTTAATTAATACTACAATTGTATCCTATTCATTTCCTAAGGGACTTGAATCGTCCATTTCTAAAAAAAGAAGAAAATATTTAAAAGAAATAAACCCTAAAAATCGATTACATCCTAATTTTTTTTGAAAAAATAAGAAAACCAAAAAGTTTCTCCTCTGGCAATCCACTTTTTCATCAACTACCATCGTTCCATTTTGAAAAGATCTATGCTTTGTGTGGCTTTGATGGAATTTCTTTGTAGAAAGACAGTCGAAATCATCCATTTTTCATTTTTTTGACCCATTTCAATCTCGATTCAAGAATCATTTGTCCCATTTAGTCGTTGACTCTGTTATTTGAAGTGCCTCATCAAGCCATATCCTTGTTTCTGTCCAGTTCTTCCCTTCCTCCGCTAGCACGTGTGCTGCTTGGTTCACCAGTCGTCCAGCGAAAGAGTAGGTAATGTTTTCAAATCTTTGGCGTCTTTTTTTAATTTCTTGAATAATTATTGCTGTACTCGATTTATCCACTTCTAAAGACCGACCTTTTTTATTACTATCAAGGAATCCTTTTCCATTGTCAAATTTCGAAAACCTAATTCCTCAGTCACCGATACTTCTTGAAGACATGCTTTCGCCTCCACCGTAGTGACATTTACTGGAATAACAAATATCAATTTTCTTATTTTGAAACTTCAAATTGGTATATAGTATATGGGAATAATTATAATTATTTACACATAATAAAGAATAGGTAGACAATTTGTCCTTTTTGCCCGTAAATTTTTATTGCAACTTTCAAACGTCAAATGTATTGAAGATATAACACAACATTAAAAACCAGACTCAAATCAAGCTAATCTAGTAAAAGAATGTATACTATGCCACTTGGCAATCATTCAACTTGCCTCTTGGTGTCAAAAGAATTTTATCAATTAATTAATTTTTATTTATTTATTAAAACCCTGCTATAATATATTTATTCTTTCTTAATAATATATAAATATTTAGGGATAAGGGTAAACGTAGCCTTTCACATTTATATATTTTACTAATTTAGTCTCTCTTTTTAAAACTAAATTTAGGCCTTAATTTATTTTTTTTAAAAAGTCAATTTAACTAATAACCTTTCAAGAAAAAATTGAATTTCTATTTTCTAACAAAAATAGTGATTAAAATGTCGAATTTTTAAACATGATAACATATATTGAAATTCACGATACTTCATGTTAATTTTTTAATTTTTAAATTATTTGTTGATGTGTAAGATAATAGTGTCATGTCAACATAAAGTATATATGGTTATCTCGCCAATACGGTTAAAATTTTTATTTTACTCAACATTGCCATTAAAAAGGATATTGTGATTAACTCTACTTGGCAGTTTAATGAATAATTTTAGCTAAAAAAGAATCAAATTGATAAAAATGTAAACATTAAGGGTTAAATTTATTAGTATCTTTATTTTAAATAGTATTTTTTAAAGTTAATTGGATCAAGTGTTAATATATATTTTGGCCTCTAAACTTGTCCATTTATACCTAGTTGGCCCATATTTTATGTTACCTAGTTGGTCCCTGAATTTGTATTTAAATCGACGATTGTGTTGATACCTCTATACTAGCACCATTATGTTATGTTGATGTGGCACTATAACCCAATCCAATGGTGCCACATAACAACCTCTCAATAAGCCATAAGGCAAACATAAATTAAAATAAAAAATAAAAATCTATAAATTAATTAAAATGTATATTTTTTTACATCAAGAATGGAATCTAGACAGATTCATTCCAAATGTGTTTTGATACTTTTATATATGTTGTTAATTTTTATAAAATATTTTTTAATTTATATTGTTTTGAAAATATATAAAATATAAACTTATAAAAATATTTAAATATATAAAACCTATAATATATATAAATTTATAAAAATATATTTGTATAAAAATATATAACATATACTTATAACTTTATACACTTTTAAATATTTATATAATATAAATTATTTGGTACAATCGCTAGTGGATATTTTAGACCATATAAGAAAAGTCGGAGTTGACAAGTGTCATATAGGGTATAGTAAATTATTAAAAAATAAATATTTTAACAAAGGAGGGACATATTCAGGGACAAAGCCAGAAAATTTTTTTAGGGGGCCAAAATTAAATTTTAACTTTTAATAGCTTATATCTTTATAATTTTTAAAGGATTAAATCAATTTTTTATCATTTTTAGGGGGCAAAGTGTAGTTTTACCTTTTACTAATTTAAGATTTTAAAATTTCTAAAAGGCCCAATGGACAATTTTTCATTTTACGGGGCTGGCCCCTGGCCTCCCTAAATACACCATTGGACATGTCAATTTTTTAAGATTGCTTGTGGCATAAAAAACATATATTATCAGTATACTAGATATTCACCCTTTATATATATGATAGATTTTATATATCTAAATATTTATATATATTTATAAGTTTATATGTTATATATATTTTAAAATAATAATAACCTAAATAACTAATATTTTATAAAAATAGTAAAAAAATAAAATTATCAAAATTCATCTAGAATGAACCCGGATATATGGTTGTCCAAATATAGTTCATTCTAGATGTGAAAAAATATACATTTTAATTAATTTTCTATATTTAATTTTTAAAATTTAAAATTTTATTTTTGTTACATAACGCATCGAGAGGCTACTATGGGGCAACGTATGATTGGTTAGTAGTGCCACATCAGCACAAACTAATGGTGTTAGTATGAAAATACCAACTTGATTATCGGAATACAAGTTCAAAGACTAACTAAATCTAAAAAAAATTAATAATAAGAACCAACTAGATATAAATGGATTAGTTGAGAACGAAAATCTATGTAATTCCATAGATAAATTTTAGTTTTTGTCTTTTTATTATATTTAAATTTGATATTTAATCTTTAATTTTAACATAATTTAATTTCTAAATTTTTATAATGTTATTAATTAATTTAAATAGTTAATATTATTAATTATATATAATTTAAAAGTAAATTTTAAATTTAAAAAGTAAAGGAATTAATTTCTTAAAAATCAAAATAATGGGACAAAATTTAGAATGTAAGAAGTATATAAAATTTATAGGTAATTTATAAAAATAGTCACTTTTGTTTGCCTCAGGTTACATTTTAGTTACTTATGTTTGAAATATTACGTTTTAGTCACTTATGTTATTATTTTGTTACGAAGTGATCACTCTACCGTTAAGTTCCGTTATCTCTCTAACGGTAATCCTACGTGGCAGTCTAACTAGATTTTAAGTGCCAATTTAGATTTCTAAATGAGACAAAAATAGATTTTTAATTAAAAATTTTAATTAATTAAAATTTTTAAACCTAAACCTTAACTTAAAAAAGTTGTTCATATCATTTTTTTAATTTTTATTCCATCTCGTTCTTTTTTTCAATGGATTTTTTTCTCATTTAACTGGAAAAACTATTATTAAGATCAAAATTTTAGTTAAGGTTTAGGTTTAAAATTTTAATTAATTAAAATTTTAATTAAAAATCTATTTTCTTCTCATTTAGAAATCTAAGTTGGCACTTAAAATCTAGTTGGATTGCCACGTAGGATTACTATTAGAGAGATAACGAGACTTAATGGTAGAGTGATCACTTCGTAACAAAATAATAACATAAGTGACTAAAACGTAACATTTCAAATATAAGTGACTAAAATATAACCTAATGTAAATAAAAGTAACTATTTTTATAGATTACCCAAATTTATAGGTGGTTGTTTCGATCCAACTGACCCGTTAAACCGAGAGCCGATTAGAATATCAATCCATAAAAAGGTATTAAATTAACTGACCCGTGAATAAAATAGAGAGGTTAAACAGGTTTTAAATTTTGTATTTTATAAATCGGAGTGAGTGGGATGAGATCCAACTCGGTTGATTTACAGCATGAGTGAGTGTCCCACACACAACAAAATTTCCACAAGTATGATTTCAAGTGTCTTCAATGATAACGACATTTCGAATTCCTTTTCTCTCTTTTAATAGTAAAGTTTTAAGCTAATTTTACTCTCCGATCCATAATGCCGATTTCCGTCCAAAACATGTTCAAAGAACGCAAATTCCCTTTCCTTTTCGCTTTCTCATTTCTTCTCATTTCCGTCACCATCCTCCTGTTTTCCTACTCCTCCTCTTCCCCTTCCCTCCTCCTCTCCACCAATTTCCAAGTTTCCGATCCTCTTCCTCCACCGCCGCGTCCGTTACCCACACGATCTCCTAAGAATGTCCCCGTCTCCTCCGCGAAACCGGTTTCCAAGACCATCGCAGCAGCTTCTGACGTGGACTTGAATGTGAGTTTGGATATAAAATGGGAGAACTGTCAGTTAGGTCCTTTGGCGGTGGATTATATACCGTGCTTGGATAATTGGAAAGCGATTAAAGAATTGAAATCCAGGAGGCGGATGGAGCATAGGGAAAGGCATTGTCCGAAGCCCAGTCCGAGATGTTTGGCGCCTTTGCCGATTGATTATAAGGTTCCAGTTCATTGGCCTAAAAGCAGGGACATGGTGAGCTTCAGCTTTTTTATTTTTGGTAAGATTTTTGTTTAATTGATTTTTATTTTTAAAAAAATTACTTGCAAAATGGTTTACTCATTGAAAAAGTGTGAAATAAGGTTTAATTTTATATATTTCTTTGTTTTGATAGTTTAGAGACTTAATTCTTAAATTTTAGTGCGAAAGTGATTTATAGAACTCAAAAGTCGAATTTATATGATAAAATTCTTAACATTTAGTGAACTTCTAGATAATTTTTTTTTTCTATCTAGAAAATATTACGATGGCGATTTTAAACATTTCGTTTCTTTAATCATAAGCCTGTTCAATTGCTACTATTGCTATGTTATTTTGAGGCTTTTTTTTTTTTCTTGAAATGTCAATTGCCTACACCCAATCTATATTTGGACAGAGGGTATTGCATATGACTCTAGAGGACCGTTCAAATATATAGAAAAACTTTAAAAAATAAAAACAAAAAATTGAGCATGCTTTTATCCGGCATATACCCATATTTAACAAGCACACCCAAGTTCGAGTATCATTGCCTATTATACGTGGGGAGTGTGATGCGAAGAACGGAAGTCTGATGTTCACCAGGAACAGGTTTTGGGAAGCTGGTTGCTAAAAGTTATAAAATGAAAGAAATTTCTGATGTATAAACATTTCTAGTGTTGTTTTACTTGCTAAATATGCAGGTGATTTAACGTATTCGTGCTCGTTTGTAGATTTGGTATAGCAATGTTCCTCATCCTAAGCTTGTGGAATACAAAAAGGAGCAGAATTGGGTGCGAAAATCTGGTGATTATTTTGTTTTCCCTGGTGGCGGTACTCAATTTAAGAACGGTGTTCAAAGCTACATTGATTTCATACATAAGGTATGTGCTGGATTTTCCAATCCTTTGGCAAGTTAACACTTGATTTCTGATTTATCCTCTGTTATTGGTTGAAGTGTGGACCTCAAAAAGACTACTGATATTTTATTTTAAGCGTCATTACGTTCCTCTCCCTTAAAGTTATTTTTCGCCCTCCAGACTTTACCAGCTATTAAATGGGGAAAGAACATTAGGGTTATTTTAGATGTCGGCTGCGGTGTTGCTAGCTTTGGTGGTTATTTGCTGGATAAAGATGTAATTACCATGTCATTTGCCCCCAAGGATGAACATGAAGCTCAGATACAGTTTGCTTTAGAGAGGGGAATTCCTGCTATACTTTCTGTCATCGGTACACAAAAGCTAACATTTTCAGACAACGCATATGATTTGATACATTGTGCACGATGCAGAGTTCATTGGGACGGAGATGGTATGGTATCTATTATTAATTCCTTTCAGCATCTGTTTGACTTTGTTCAGTTTTCTATTTTTTTTAGCATATCATGGAATTTTTGAGACTTTTGCTGCTTTGGAATGCAAAATGCAGGTGGGAAACCATTATTGGAGCTGAACAGGGTTCTTAAGCCAGGAGGATATTTCATATGGTCTGCTACACCAGTTTATCGAGATGATGAAAGAGATAGTAAAGTTTGGAAGTGTGAGAATGCTGCTCTCTCTTACTTTTCATGGGGGAAATAAAAAATTGTTTTCCCTTCTTTAGATTTTCCTTGCTTACTTGTTTTGTCCAAGTGTGATTAGTCACCTCATTTATTTCTTTTTGCCATCTCATTATTATAATCTAAATGTGCTAAGTTAGTCCAATACTTTGTATATATTTCAGCAATGGTAGCTTTGACAACATCCTTATGCTGGAAGATTGTGGCTAAAACTGTTGATTCAACTGGAGTTGGACTCGTAATATATCAAAAGCCTTCCTCATATTCCTGTTACAAGCATCGCAAAGAAAAATTTCCACCTTTGTGTGAACAGAAAACCAATCAGAATGCCTCATGGTAATCTTTTAAGAGTGTTGTCTATACCTTACATTTCTCACGCTCAAAGACTTGCATGAATAATGTTGGGATATGTGGTGCTGGCCTTTTTTTGTGTTGAAATTGCTTCTCATGATGTCTATTGATGGTGACAGGTACGAGCCTCTTAGTTATTGTATTTCGCGCCTTCCAGTTGACAGGATGGGTAATTTGCTCAGATGGTCCACACCATGGCCACAAAGGCTTAGCAGTAAGCCTCCAAGCCTTCCATCCGAACCAGATGCTGAAGACATATTCATTGAGGACACCAAACATTGGGCAGCACTTGTATCAGAGGTGTATCTTGATGGGCTAGCTATAAGCTTGGGACGGATAAGAAATGTAATGGATATGAATGCTGGTTATGGAGGGTAAGTAATATAACAATGTTCTAAACTTTTTTCTGTAAAAAAAAAAAAAAAAAAGGTTTATTAATGTTTAATCGTGTGATTCATCTTGCTCGTTCTGTGTGTAATTCGTGATCCTATGACCTATATTCCATTTCACTTCGATGAAAGGAGATACAAGTGTTTTATAGGAGTTCTCTGCCTCATATTTCTAGCACCTTTAATTTCTTACTGAGTTATATGACATATGGTATGTAGCTGTAGTATCGCAAGAGCAGTTTTCTTTTTTCGAATATGTCCTCTGATCCTTTCTTTTTTGTGTCCACTGCTATCTGACATATCAAGATAAACTTTCTCTTGTACAGAATTCCCATGCTCTTATCGAAATTGGTGTTTGCAGGTTTGCTGCAGCTCTTATTGACCAACCTCTTTGGGTGATGAATGTTGTACCAATTGATGCACAAGATACATTGTCCATTATTTTCGAAAGGGGGTTGATCGGAGTCTATCATGACTGGTGTGAGTCTTTCAATACGTACCCTCGAACATACGATCTACTGCATGCCAGCTTTCTCTTCAAAAACCTAAAAGAGAGGTATGCAGTCGTGAACACTTAAAAGTTACTGATCTAAATGTTTTTATGCTTTATTTGCGATGTGTACTCCAAGTAGGTGATTGAATGACCTAATAGATGACTAAAGCTAGTAACTGCGTCATGCATATAATTTCGAAGCTATTGGATTTATGGTAGAATTAGTTATCATACATTTTGCCCCTCTCTCAGATGCGATACTATTGACGTAGCTGTGGAAATGGATCGGATACTTAGACCTGGCGGATATCTTTTGGTCCAAGACACCATGGAAAATATTAAGAAGCTCAATCCGGTACTCCGTTCACTTCACTGGTCAACAACACTTTATCAAGGCCAATTTCTTGTTGGCAAGAAGGGCTTTTGGCGTCCGAGTGAGAATGATAACCGAAAAGAAACATGAGCAGCTATCCAGGTTCTTCCACTCCCAATTTGTCCTCGATTAAGATTGGACTTCAACTCTGCAACATTCAAATACTTCTTTACCCTAAATTCAATCCTATAGAAGAAGGATGAGTTTATAGCATTTAAATAGCTTATCTGTCGATTAAATTATCCGAGTTTTGCTTGGCCATGAACAACAGGTCCAGCAGAGGTTTTGGACAGTTACGTTAGACGGACTCGAAGTGAGTGTTGTATTCAACACAAGTATATTCAATTTCTTTTAAATTTTGTTAATTATTCAGGGGATCATAGATCTTGTACTAATATCTGAATGTATCAGACATTGATATTTTCTTTTAAAAAATTTAGAGTCTGAATAATGTTAGATGAACAGCTGGAAAGGGAGAAAAAAAAAAAGCATTTGGTTTCGGCTTCTTCATTTTTTTGTTCTTTTCAATTTTTTATTTGCCTAATTTAAATAAAATTCCATAGTTGCGGACAATTTAAGTGAATCTAATGAAGTTTCCAAGTAAAGAGGAGGTATCCACTTCATTTAGAAATTGGACAAAATGGTTTTACTTGTAGGAGAAGACCTCTTTTAAAAATCGGATGCCCTTCTCCAGGGACTCATGGTGTAATGATATTAATAAATTTGTGCTTGATGTCTGATTCCAATTTTTTAATGCTTTTTCTTTTTTATGAAAATAAATAAATAAATCTTGAATTCAATCAAATCTTGATTAATTATGTTAGAGTTTATATTGAGATTTTCAAAAATATATGAAAATTTTAGAATATATATTAGAACATTTAAATTTTATTCACTTATTGATTTAAACTCAATATTATAATAATTAAATAATTTACTTTTTTCAAATCAAATCGAATTAACTTGTAAATATAATTTTTTATACCAATCACTTAAAAGTTAGTTGTATTAATCAATATGGTATCTCGAAATTCTATTTGTGCTTAAAAAGAAAATTTTCTACTCTCTACTCTCTACTCTCTCTTTCAGTTCTCTCCTTTTTATTCTTGACTTTTAACAGCTTTAGCGATATTTTTCTAGTCGATGAGTTTCACTAGTTGCTATCGAGTGAAAGTTAATGTATAGATAAAGTTAATTTTACTTTATTCAAAAGTTGTGATAGTAACAATAGTTCACTCGGTTTTCTCTAAAAGCTATGGCGGTGTTAATAATTATAATTTTAGTATTTTTTTTCAATTATTTCCTTTAGTTTTATTTTTTTGAAAGTTTTGAAGAAGGTTGGGCCATTTGAGTGATTGATTTTGTGCATCACCAATGTTGAGTGTTTTGAGATCTCTGACATTGTCGTTAATTAGAGCTCACTATTAGCATAGTCTAATTATGGCATCATTGATAGTTTTTCTGATATTGCTAGTTTAGCAGTGATTGTTGTATATATTTATCCTTCATAAGGTTTTTATAAGGTCATGACATGCAAATATTAGAACAATGGAAATAGATAGTTCCAAATGCTATTTCCGTATTGGTTTTCTTTGATTCATTAGTATTTATAAAAGGTTATTGTTGTCATTTCAATTGATGTATTTTTTGTTTTTTAATGAATGGAATTACTATCTCTAGTTAGGAAAAAAAAAGAAAAAAAAAAAAGAAGAAAAGTGCAAAACATAACTAGCGATGAATACAAAGAAGGTATTATTAAATAGAAACCATATACATTAGAGTAAGGTAGAAGCTAAAATAGACACACAAACTCGTACACTACATACAGTATAGACGACATACCAAAGTATTATTTGGAATGTTCCATACAAATTGGTGATGGCAAACAACAGAAACTACGCAGAAGATGCACAAGAAAACGTAGTATTGTCAATCGCGAGCTTGCCCTCCAATGCCAATACGGTCCGAGAATAGCAACCGAACTCGTCCCTGTAATTGTATTTCTGCCATGTACTCCCACTGCCAGAGATAACTGAATGACCCTTCACCTTCATCCATCCCTCCGATTCCTGCCGGTTGTTTAGAGTACTCGAAGACAACCCGTTGATCCGCCGTTCGCTCAAGGCATGAGAAACGTTAGTGATCATCATATACATTTCCTCTTCCTTGGACCCCAAGGAACCTATCTGAGGCAATGGAACAGTAGACGTGATCACCGTTACTGGATACTGCCTTTGAACAACTGTACGACCTACCAAATTACCGGAATCAGCTCGAATCCTCGAATCCCTCTTCGCCTTAACTCTTTGTTGAACAATCTTGTAAGTCCCATTGAAGTAAAACCTGACTACATTTGTAAGCTTAAATTGCTGTGAAACAATGGTGGTGAAATTACCAGCTGTGGATTTAACCCAACCTGCAAACTCACTTTTCCTATTGGCTTTAATCCTAAAACTCCCATCAAGCATTGTGAAAGCTTCTCGTCTTTGAATGGCCAGCGCCGGACTGTTGTAAACCACCGATTGAGCTTCAACTTTGGGAGTTCCATGATCCAACCAAAAGTGTAAATTCGCATTCACCAGCCAAAACGATATCGCATCATCGACACAGATTGCTATATCGTGATATTTCCCGTCCAATAACCATCCCAAAAACGGGGTTAAATCTAGATCGTAGCTTGGTAAATTGAAATCCCCGATCGCCACGATCGGTTCCCAGAATAATGGGTTAATCCCGCCGGTGAAAACAACCGGAAAAACCACCTCCGATCCCACGAATTTCCCGTCAATCGTCACAAAAACTTCCCTGTATGCGCCGTTCCCACGCGCCGTCGTCAGATTGTTCATTCGGATGTAGGAATAAGGCGGATTCGAATACCAAAACTCGTCATTGCCATGAAACGACGCGTATAATTCCAAAACGACTTGAATAGTGTTGTCCGGGAATCGGACTTTTTTGACGTGAACGTCCGATTCGCTTTCCACTCTGAACCAATGCCCTCTTTCGCCGTCGCTGGAGATCGGGATTATCAAATCTGGCGGCGTTTTGAACAATCCCAATTCGGCGGTTCCCAAATTGTCGTAATGGTTTTGACTTGGGGAAATGATTGACGGAAACCTAACGTCGTTAGGCACGATGTTTTCTTTGTAAAACAGGAAGGAAACATGAATGTCGTAAACGCCGGTGTAAATGTCGTTAACGACGTTCTCGAGCATCATGGTGACGTTAAGTTGGGGTTTATAAAGAATCGAAGAATACCTAGTGATATCCTTCCTGACTCTCCAGAAGATCCCCGTATCCGTCGGCTCCGCCGTGCTGGTCCGTAAAATCTCGGCACCGTCGAGCCAGATGGCGGCGATACGATCGTACTGATCGCCGGAGGAGTCAGCGCGAAAATCGAGGACGACGCGCGGCCAGGGCGGAGAACAATCGGAAGGTGGAGAGTAAGGGGCGGAGAAAGGAGGGGAGTCGATTGTGTTGGCGAATGAATGGTTGATGACGGCGAGGGAACATGACGGAGCCAGATGATCGGACGGTAGAGGATTGGTCAACTCGAAGAATTCTTGAGCTTGGGGTTTTGGGTCCGAAGATTTTAGCCGTAAGGGTTTATGGAAGCGATCAGGTGCGGCGGCGGACGAGGGTACTGTTCCGGTGAGGAAGAGCAATAAGCTAGTGAAAGCAAAGTAACAGCAGTTCATTTTTGTTCTTGAAAATGTTAGTTAATTTGCATGTTTTTAATACTCTGGGTATTCAATATTTTCTCTAGGTGTCGAATTATATAACATGTAACCATCATCAAGGGGAAAAATACATAATAGTATACAGTTGTTAAGCTTCTTTATGAATATGAAAAAGAAAATAGATATTTCAGTCACTGGGAATATCTATCCACTCTTGCTTTAGGGAAGGGAAGACAGAAAATTTTTATCAGAGTTGATGTGATAATGGTATACATAATAGTATACAGTTGTTGATGTGATGCCTTTAGAAAAAGGTAAAATAGCTTTGTAAAACCCTTAAAATTTGCAATTTTTTATTTCAAGTTGGTTTTATTTTTAAAAATACATAAAAATTCTAAAAAGTAAAAGATATTTTTTATGGAAATCTTAAAATATATGAAAAATAAAACTCTTTAAAATTAAAAAAATTCAAAAAATATAAAAGTTACAAAATTCAAAAAAATATTATTTACTCTTTATAATAAAGTTTATAAATCGGTATTAAATAAAATTCAAGCAAATACTTTTTAATTTAATTCAAATAAATTATATATAATTCTTTATTTAAATTTAATTATAAAATATTAATTTGATTTTTTTATAATGATATGGAATTTCCAATCTTTCAAATTAAATTAAATACAATGTATACACTATATACTAATTTCAAGACTTAATTTCTTTAATTTTTGCCCAAAAGGGCTTATTTTCTAAAAGCGATAAAACCTTTTCACCCATTTGATCACTGAAATTTATGATTGCATTAATACAGAAAAATACGACCTAAAACACCTATGGTTATAGACTATGTAATGGTGAATATACTTAAAAGAGGTTTGATTAAATTATTTATTTTTATACTTAAATAGATTAATTCAATCTTTTACTATTTAACGGAATTAAATAAAGTTAAATTGGAATAGAGTTATCATTTATAATTTAACAAAGTTAATATTTTTAAAAGTTTTATGGTTCTATAAATAAAATATTTTATTTAGAATTTAACTACAAATAAATAATAATAATTTTCAACATTTTTATACATAAATGTTAATTTCTTAACAATTTGGACTTATTTAATTCTTTTTAATAGTATCGAACTAAAATGATTCATTTAATAATAAAAGGATTAATTCAATTCAACCCCTATAATATAAGGATCTCTTAAATACTTTAACCTAAAAAATTCTCCTTCCCACTCATCGCAAAAATTATAGGATGCTGAATAAATTGGTAGGGACTAATTTGAGTCAGCAAATTAAAATTTTATGAATTATTGTAATTTACATTTAGTGAACAAAAAAAAAAGACAAAATGTGTAGTTGATATTATAGCAAAAGAGCCTAAAATAGAAATTTGTTGTTGTGGTCCTTTAAAAAATTTAAAATGTTAAATTAGAAAAGCTAAAATTATATTTTAGCCCCTTTAAAATTATAAAAATTTAATTTAATCTTTTAAAAATTATAAATATATAGACTATTAAAAATTAAAATTTTATTTCGGCCCTTAAAAGTATTTTTTGACTTCGCCTCTAGAACAAACCATTTATGTCCTTCAAACTAAGTAATAAGAGGGCAAAGTCCATGATCCTGTCATGTGTAAATTAGGGGTGAGCAAAATTCAATTCGACTCGAAAAAATTAAAAAAATTTGAATTTTGAGTTAAACGAATTGAGTTATTCGAGTTAATAGAGTTATTTAAGTCAACTCGAATTTTTTTTGAATTTCAAATTCGAATCGAGTTGAGTTTTCGAATTCGAATAACTAGAATAATTCGAATATCAAATTATAATATTTTACATTTTTACCCCAAACTCTCAAACCATTTTACTTTTCTCTCAAAACTTTTACTCTTTCTCACTTTCCCTCCAAAACTTTTACTCCCCAAAACCCCCCAATCTACCAAAAATTCATTTGCTACCAAAATTTTACTCCCAAAAACCCTCAAAACTTTTTATTTTTCCCTAAAATTTTTACTCCTTCCACTTTCCTCCCAAAACTTTTACTCCATTCCCATCTCACCTCCCATCTACCCCAAACCCATCCCCCCCTCCCCCCAAATTTTTTTTTAATATTTTCCCTCAAAAATTTTACTCCCCCATTTACTTTCCCTCAAACTTTTATTCCCCAAAACTTTTTATTTTCCTCCTAAACTTTTACTTCTTGTAACACCCCAAACCCGAGACCATCGCCGGTGTCGGACCCGAGGGTTAACAAACCAAGTTCACATGTTTTTGCCCACCAATTTGACATTTCCAGTCAGGCTGGAAAACTGCGTCACTGTCGCCTTAAAAATCATATCTCGAGTTTCAAAACTCGGAAACTGGTTTCGTAAATTTTCCTGAATTTAGACTCATATATCCATCCATGGATTTATTTCTAGGATTTTGGTCGGGCCAATTGGTACAGTTTATTAGTTAAAGTTACCCTGTTACAGGGATCGACTGCTCTGACCTTCGCGCGGTATAACTTGAATATCTCTCTGCACAGGGCTTTAATGTTGGTGTCGTTTGTTTCTAATGAAACTAGACTCAAAATGGAATCTGTACATATAAGGTATATCTCCTAATTATTTTGGATAATTTATAGTGAATTTTAAAGTTGCGACAGGGAACCCAGAAACCATTCTGGCCCTGTCTCACAATAGCTTTAATATCTCTTAACCTGTAACTCCTATGACCGTTTCGTTTCTTCCATATGAAAATAGACTCATCAAGGTTCATTTACATAGCTTATTCACTATCTAATTCCATTCCTATGAATTTTGGTGATTTTTCACATTCATGCCACTGCAGCTGGCAGCATCTGTTTTAAGATAGGACTTACCTATTTGGTGGTCTCCATGATTCAACTAGCCTTACCATACATAGGTTCATATATGATCATTTTAACCATGCCAATGGCTGATCATATGACCAACATTCCCATTTCCAAGCCATAGCCACATCATGACACAAAATATATACATACAACCCACAATTAGTCTAAGTTCATGCTTCCTTTTCGAGCCATTTTCGCACGGCCGTACATACTTACATTACAACATATTTAACAAACAAGGGGTAGTCCTATACATGCCATCTCAAGTTCAACCAAAAATTTATACCAAAATGGAGGCTTGATAGTGTGGATGACTTCGACTTCAACGATCCCAAATCCGATTGCCTCGAGCGAAATCTAGAAAACTAAGAGCCAAAGCAACGGGTAAGCATTTTATGCTTAGTAAGTCTCAAGGAATATAATGAACTATAATTTACAGTAATACATTCACATAGCCAAATGCATCATTTCATTAATACACATTCTTACTTCATACTTCATCATTATATAAGTTCGCAAAGCATCAATCAATTCAATAACTGAAATTCATTAGTCGATTGAGCGAATGTTGCTCAAACACGCCGACTTTCCAATGCACATATAACGTACCTTATCCTTTGGGCTTTCCGAGTGTACTAATTAAATTCATTTCAGCAACCAACACTCACCTCCAGCCCAAGATTCTTCAGAATATAACCGGATATAATCACGCACAAATGCCTTCGGTCTTAGCCCGGATAGAATAACTCGCATACGAATGCCTTGGCCTTAGCCCGGATATAGCCACTAGCACAATTGCCTTCGAGTCTTAACCCGGATATAATTTCCAGCATAATTGTCTTCGGGCTTAGCCCAGATATCATTCAATTTCTCATGCACACATACATCAATAATCATTGGACATACATATTTCATTTTCGTTACTAAGGCTCAAACACAATTATAATCATTAGCATATTCGCCGGACTTAGCCCGGTGGAATTCAAATACTCATACACACATAATCAATAATCATACACATCCATATTTCATCTCACATAATTCAAGTAAGGTCACTTCTTGAGGACTTACCTCGGATGTTGTCGAACGGCTTTTTCGCTATTCGATCACCTTTTCCTTCCCTTGTCCAATTGTGGCCCTCTTAGCTCTTGAGCTAATTCAAACAAATTCAATTTATTAAAACCTCATTGTGCTTGCTTATGGCCGAATATGACAAGGATTTTAAATGGTCATATGGCCACTCTTTAGCTTGAATACACAATGGTCATGCACATTTTATACTACATCAAGCAATTCAATACAATTTATTTGAGCATCAAGGAAATGCTAAGGCCTTCAATAGGCTACCCAAGGCCAATATTCATGTACATGTTGAGGTCAATTTTGCACTTAATACCTCACAAAAACAGCATGCAATCTACTAATTGATGCTTTGCACATTGTGGCCCAAAACTTATAATATAGCATCAAGCACTTATATGTGTGCTAGGTCAATTGTGCTTGCAATTTCACAAGCATTCTTCCACATTTTCTTCTTTAAATCAATATATTCATCACTTAGTTCATAACCAAACATAATGTGCAATCATATATATGCATATATGAGCATGGCCGAATTTTCAAGGTGTCCATAGCCATCCAAAACACAAATTTTTAACTAACATGCAAGAAGCATGAATCATGCTCAAGAATGCATCATGGCCGAATATGACAATCATGCTCCTTTTCAACTTTAATCATGATAAAACAAAGAGAAAACTCAAAATCTTACTCATGAGTAGAAAATCCATCATTGCATGCATCATCATCAAGCTTCACACTTAGCATGCAATGGCTTTATCACCATAACAACTTTGCCCAAATACCATTTCCATGGCATAACAAAGATTTGAGCCATGGCTAACATGCACATCAAGTTAGTGACCAAGTCATGCATGAAACTCCAAACACAACCTCATACATACCTTAATCTTGGTACAAGTATGGCCAAATCTCCTTCTAGTTCTCTTCTAAACCAAAAAATGGAGCAAAAATCCCTTTCTTCCTCCTTATGATTTTCGCCAAAAGATGAGAAAGGATGAACAAATTTTTTGTTTTCTTCTTGGTTGCACGGCAATGGGGGAATGCTACTCTCTCACACATTTTTTTTTCATTCTTTTCTTACCCATGCTTATTTGTTTATGATTTCTCCCTAATGCCCAACAAAACATGTTTCATGACATGTTTAGCCCATATCTCTTTGTCATGGCCGGCCATCACTTGTAAAAAGGGAATTTGACATGCAAGTCCATTATTTTGCATGCATGCTTTAATTAGTCATCACATATTTCCCTATCGTACTTTCAAAGTTCACTACTAAGTCCTTTCTTATAAATTAGCACCTAATTAATAAAAATCGAGACACGAAATATTTACGCATACCAATTCCACATACAATAAGCACGGAATATAACACTTAATTATTCTTGTGACTCGGTTTCGTGGTCCCAAACCACTCTCCGACTAGGGTCACATTCGGTGTCACAACTCTCCCCACTCAAGAGATTTTCGTCCCCTAAAAGCTTACCGTAAATAGGTTCGGATATCGCTCTCTCATAGAGTTCTCGGTCTCCCAAGTAGCTTCTTCTATCCCGTGCTTGAGCCATAACACTTTCACTAGCGGAACCCGCTTGTTTCGCAACTCTTTCACTTCTCGTGATAGGATACGAATTGGTTCTTCCTCATAACTCATATTAGCTTGAATTTCAATTTCGATGGACTAATCACGTGCGATGGATCGGATCTATAACGTCAAGCATCAAACGTGGAAGACATCGTGAACCTTTTGAGTTCAGGGGCAAAATCAAACGATATGCCACCGACCGACTCGCTCGATATCTCATATGGCCCAATGAACCTCGGGCTCAACTTGCCCTTACTACGAACTCGAGTATCTTTTTCCAAGGCGATACCTTGAGAAACACTTTATCACCCACCGATACTCGATATCCTTACGCTTCATATCCGCTGCACGACTTCCGACGATCGAAGGCTATCTTCAAGCTTTCACGGATTACTTTCACTTTCTGCTCAAGATCCCTAATCAAATCCACCCGAAAATCTTGCTTTCACCAAGCTCACCAAAACAATGGTGTACGGCATTTACGCCTCGCACAAAGCCTCGTAGGTGCCATCTTAATACTCGATTGAAAGTCGTTGTTGTAAGCGAATTCAATCAACGGCAAATACCGCTCCCATGAACCACTAAACTCGAGGACGCAACATCTTAACATATCCTCAAGTATCCGAATTACCCGCCGATTGACCATCGGTTTGGGGTGAAAGGCGGTCTTTGAAATGCAACTTGGTACCCAAAGCTTCTTGCAACTTTTTCCAAAACCGCGAGGTAAATCTCGGATCTCTATCCGACACGATAGAAATAGGCACCCCGTGTAATTTCACAACTGAGAAACGTACAATTCCGCTAATTTGTCCATTGAAAAATCCGTGCGTCGGGGACAAAGTGGGCCGACTTAGTCAATCGATCTACCACGACCCAAACCGCATCCTTCTTACTTGTCGACAATGGCGGTCCGGATACAAAGTCCATTGTGACTCGATCCCATTTCCACTGGGTATCGTGATTGGTCAAGTAATCTCAAGGCACCGATGTTCCGCTTTCACTTGTTGACATATTAAACATCTTGAAACAAAGTCGGAGATGTCTCGCTTCATACCATGCCACCAAAATCGACGTTTCAAATCATTGTACATCTTCAGACTCCGGGTGGATTGCCATTTGGCTACAATGGGCTTCATTCGAATTATCGAAATGAGTTCAATTCCTTGGGACACACAGACGACTTTTGAACCTCAAACAATCGTCATCGCCGATTTGAAACTCCGAGTCCTTGTTCGAACACACGCACCCGCTTTTGCAACCAACTCGTCGTCGACTTTCTCGAGCTTCTCGAATTTGGTGTGTCAATAGTGGTTTGGCTTTCAATTCAGCCACTAACACACCGTCGGATCGGACGCACAAATGCACATTCATCGTCAGAAAGTGAATAACGATTTACGACTCAAGGCATCCGCAACCACATTCGCCTTTCCCGTGATAATCAATGATCGCCATAATCCTTTAATGACTCAAGCCAACGTCTTTGTCGCAGATTTAAGTCTCTTTGGGTCATCAAATATTTGAGACTTTTGTGATCCGAGTATACATGGCACCTTTCACCAAATAAGTAATGTCGCCAAATCTTTAAGGCGAATACGATGGCGCCAATTCGAGATCATGAGTCGGATAATTTTTCTCATGTGGCTTTAATTGCCTCGACGATAGGCCACAACTCGGCCTTCTTGCATTAATACGCAACCTAACCCAAGTAGAGAGGCGTCGCTATAGATAACAAACTCCTTGCGGACTCGGGTTGCACTAGAATTGGGGCTTCAACAAATAAGTTTTCATTGATCGAAGCTTTTTGGCATTTCTCCGTCCATTCGAACTTAACATCCTTTTGGAGTAGCCGTCATCGGCGTGGCTATCGTTGAGAACCCTTTACAAAACGTCGGTAATAACCTAAGCCCCCCAAAAAGCTTCGAACCTCGAATATTTCTGAGGCTTTCAATTTAGTATGGTTGAAATTTTATTCTGTCGACTCGAATACCCGATGCAGATACCACATGACCCAAGAAGCTAACCTCTCTTAACCGTAACTCACACTTGTCAACTTAGCATATAATTGCTTGTCCCGTAAAATTTGCAAAGACTAACCGCAGTGTTCAAAGATGTTCGGTCTCATTTCTTGAATAGACCAAGATGTCATCAATGAACACGACTACGAATCGATCCAAATATGGTCTAAAGATTCGATTCATTAAATCCATAAATACCGCAGGGCATTAGTGAGCCCAAACGGCATCACTAGGAACTCATAGTGACCATATCTCGCTCAAGGCGCCTTGGGCACGCCCAATCTCGGATTCGCAATTGATAGTAGCCCGATCTCAAATCTATTTTCGAGAACACCGAGGCTCCCTTCAGCTTGATCGAACAAGTCATCAATACGTGGCAACGGATATTTGTTCTTTATCGTCGCTTTGTTGTCGACGATAGTCGATGCACAATCGCATGGTTCCATCCTTCTTCTTCACGAACAAAGACCGGCGCAAGACCCAAGGCGAAAAACTCAAGCGAGCAAAACCTCTATCCACCAATTCTTGCAACTGAACTTTCAACTCCTTTAATTCCGTTGGTGCCATAAGATACGGAGCTATCGAATTGGAGTGGTACCAGTACCAATTCGATGCCAAATTCTAATTCCCGAACAGTGGTAAACCCGCAATTCTTCTGGGAAAACATCCGGTATTCACAAACCACGGGCACGATTCGGTTTCTTCTCGATTCCTTGTCATCGAAAGCGTCGCGCAAGGTACGCCGCACCTTTTCTTACATATTTCGCCAACATCGCCGATATTACATTTGGCAACCCTTTAAGTCCGTGGACTCAACCCGAATTATTTCATTATTCGCGACCTCAAATCGATAGTCTTGCTCTTGCAATTTACAACCGCATCGTGCATGGTCAACCAATCCAAACCAAGAATAACATCGAACTCATCGAATGGCAAAAGCATTAAGTCCGCCGGAAAACAAGAACCTCTAACACTAGGGGACTTTTCTTGCACACTTTGTTAACAAGCACGAATGACCCAAGGGTTTGACACCGAATTACAAACTCAAGAGACTCAATGGGAAAAGTCTTATGGATGCTAAGGTTTCACATATATATGAATAAGTAGAACTAGGGTCAATCAAAGCAATTACATTTGTATTGAAAAGAGTGAAAGTACCGGTAATAACATCCGGAGAGGCAAGATCCTCGCGCGCCAGATGGCATAAGTCCTAGCAGAGCACGAGCCTCGATCCGATGGTAGCATCTCTAGATCCTCTCGACCGCCAACGACATTGCCCATATTTCTAGGTGGTCTACCTCGAGCGATGGTAGCACCGGGTTTGCACTCGACTTGCATTCTGCTCATGTATCCTCGGGCAATCCTTCATAAAGTGGTCGGCCGATCCACACTTATAGCAGGAGCGATCACGAAACCAACAGCTCCCGAATGCCATTTGCCACAATGTGGACACTCCGCCTCTCTCGATCATTTCCGCCACCGCGATCGAGGTGACTCGTGTGGTTACAGGGTCGATCGCGTCCTCGTCTAGAAAAGCCCGAAACGCCTCTAGACCGGCTCGCATCATCTCGAAATCTCTTCGATGCTTGTTGAAGAGACTTTCCGAGGACCTCTTCGAATTCTCCAATCCCCACATCAGCTTTTTGTTTCTCCTTTCTAAGCTCTTCGACTTTACAAGCTCGCTCAACAAGTACTACGAACTCTCGTATCTCGAGAATGCCAACAAACATCCTTATATCATCATTCAGCCCATCCTCGGCGCTTGCACATAATAGCTTCGGACGAAATGCATTCTCGCAGCATCGCTAAGCCTCACAAACTTTCGTTCGAGTCGATAACGGACATAGAACCTTGCTTAAGATCAAGGAATTCCTCCGCTTTTGGTCGATGAATCTCGATCGATATACTTTTTTCGAACTCGGTTAGAAAGAATTCCCAAGTCACTTGCTCTCTAGGCACCACGAAGTCGAGTACTCCACCAATAGTAGGCGGACTCGTAGCAAGGAGATGGTACACTTTAAGCACTCATCGGTGTACAGATAGCTCATCAAGCACCCTTGATAGTGTTATCTAACCATAATTCACTCGCTTCGGCATCATCATCATCCGTAGCCTTAAATTCAGGGCCCCATGTTTTCGAATCCTATCGATCGGGGCTTACCCGACCTTATTTGGTCGATCCACCGGAGGTATTGTAGGTGCGGGGTTGCATTCGTCGGGAATGGAGGTGGTGGAATGTAGTGTTGGTTCGAATGTATTGATTAAACCATTCGCTCATCACACTATAAAAGGCTTGCCTAGCCTCGTCATTAGGATTACTGGCCATAGGTTGAGAGTCCGCCGCGCTGTCCTCTTGCGCGGAGCAGCGCCACACTCTCCACATCATCAGCTATCGCTTCGGTTGGGATCGGGATCCATTGCTATAAACAAACATGAAGTCAAATTGTCAGAATTCATCACACTATCGATTCATCATTTAATGGCATGTATAGCTAGACCCCAAACACATCACGGTAGTCCTAGAATCGACTAAACCGTGGCTCTGATACCAATAAAATTGTAACACCCCAAACCCGAGACCATCGCCGGTGTCGGACCCGAGGGTTAACAAACCAAGTTCACATGTTTTTGCCCACCAATTTGACATTTCCAGTCAGGCTGGAAAACTGCGTCACTGTCGCCTTAAAAATCATATCTCGAGTTTCAAAACTCGGAAACTGGTTTCGTAAATTTTTCCTGAATTTAGACTCATATATCCATCCATGGATTTATTTCTAGGATTTTTGGTCGGGCCAATTGGTACAGTTTATTAGTTAAAGTTACCCCTGTTACAGGGATCGACTGCTCTGACCTTCGCGCGGTATAACTTGAATATCTCTCTGTACAGGGCTTTAATGCTGGTGTCGTTTGTTTCTAATGAAACTAGACTCAAAATGGAATCTGTACATATAAGGTATATCTCCTAATTATTTTTGGATAATTTATAGTGAATTTTAAAGTTGCGACAGGGAACCCAGAAACCATTCTGGCCCTGTCTCACAATAGCTTTAATATCTCTTAACCTGTAACTCCTATGACCGTTTCGTTTCTTCCATATGAAAATAGACTCATCAAGGTTCATTTACATAGCTTATTCACTATCTAATTCCATTCCTATGAATTTTGGTGATTTTTCACATTCATGCCACTGCAGCTGGCAGCATCTGTTTTAAGATAGGACTTACCTATTTGGTGGTCTCCATGATTCAACTAGCCTTACCATACATAGGTTCATATATGATCATTTTAACCATGCCAATGGCTGATCATATGACCAACATTCCCATTTCCAAGCCATAGCCACATCATGACACAAAATATATACATACAACCCACAATTAGTCTAAGTTCATGCTTCCTTTTCGAGCCATTTTCGCATCGGCCGTACATACTTACATTACAACATATTTAACAAACAAGGGGTAGTCCTATACATGCCATCTCAAGTTCAACCAAAATTTATACCAAAATGGAGGCTTGATAGTGTGGATGACTTCGACTTCAACGATCCCAAATCCGATTGCCTCGAGCGAAATCTAGAAAACTAAGAGCCAAAGCAACGGGTAAGCATTTTATGCTTAGTAAGTCTCAAGGAATATAATGAACTATAATTTACAGCAATACATTCACATAGCCAAATGCATCATTTCATTAATACACATTCTTACTTCATACTTCATCATTATATAAGTTCGCAAAGCATCAATCAATTCAATAACTGAAATTCATTAGTCGATTGAGCGAATGTTGCTCAAACACGCCGACTTTCCAATGCACATATAACGTACCTTATCCTTTGGGCTTTCCGAGTGTACTAATTAAATTCATTTCAGCAACCAACACTCACCTCCAGCCCAAGATTCTTCGAATATAACCGGATATAATCACGCACAAATGCCTTCGGTCTTAGCCCGGATAGAATAACTCATACGAATGCCTTCGGCCTTAGCCCGGATATAGCCACTAGCACAATTGCCTTCGGTCTTAACCGGATATAATTTCCAGCATAATTGTCTTCGGCTTAGCCCGGATATCATTCAATTTCTCATGCACACATACATCAATAATCATTGGACATACATATTTCATTTTCGTTACTAAGGCTCAAACACAATTATAATCATTAGCATATTCGCCGGGGACTTAGCCCGGTGGAATTCAAATACTCATACACACATAATCAATAATCATACACATCCATATTTCATCTCACATAATTCAAGTAAGGTCACTTCTTGAGGACTTACCTCGGATGTTGTCGAACGGCTTTTTCGCTATTCGATCACCTTTTCCTTCCCCTTGTCCAATTGTGGCCCTCTTAGCTCTTGAGCTAATTCAAACAAATTCAATTTATTAAAACCTCATTGTGCTTGCTTATGGCCGAATATGACAAGGATTTTAAATGGTCATATGGCCACTCTTTAGCTTGAATACACAATGGTCATGCACATTTTATACTACATCAAGCAATTCAATACAATTTATTTGAGCATCAAGGAAATGCTAAGGCCTTCAATAGGCTACCCAAGGCCGAATATTCATGTACATGTTGAGGTCAATTTTGCACTTAATACCTCACAAAAACAGCATGCAATCTACTAATTGATGCTTTGCACATTGTGGCCCAAAACTTATAATATAGCATCAAGCACTTATATGTGTGCTAGGCAATTGTGCTTGCAATTTCACAAGCATTCTTCCACATTTTCTTCTTTAAATCAATATATTCATCACTTAGTTCATAACCAAACATAATGTGCAATCATATATATGCATATATGAGCATGGTCAATTTTCAAGGTGTCCATAGCCATCCAAAACACAAATTTTTAACTAACATGCAAGAAGCATGAATCATGCTCAAGAATGCATCATGGCGAATATGACAATCATGCTCCTTTTCAACTTTAATCATGATAAAACAAAGAGAAAACTCAAAATCTTACTCATGAGTAGAAAATCCATCATTGCATGCATCATCATCAAGCTTCACACTTAGCATGCAATGGCTTTATCACCATAACAACTTTGCCCAAATACCATTTCCATGGCATAGCAAAGATTTGAGCCATGGCTAACATGCACATCAAGTTAGTGACCAAGTCATGCATGAAACTCCAAACACAACCTCATACATACCTTAATCTTGGTACAAGTATGGCCAAATCTCCTTCTAGTTCTCTTCTAAACCAAAAATGGAGCAAAATCCTTTCTTCCTCCTTATGATTTTCGCCAAAAGATGAGAAAGGATGAACAAATTTTTTGTTTTCTTCTTGGTTGCACGGCAATGGGGGAATGCTACTCTCTCACACACATTTTTTTTCATTCTTTTCTTACCCATGCTTATTTGTTTATGATTTCTCCCTAATGCCCAACAAAACATGTTTCATGACATGTTTAGCCCATATCTCTTTGTCATGGCCGCCATCACTTGTAAAAAGGGAATTTGACATGCAAGTCCATTATTTTGCATGCATGCTTTAATTAGTCATCACATATTTCCCTATCGTACTTTCAAAGTTCACTACTAAGTCCTTTCTTATAAATTAGCACCTAATTAATAAAAATCGAGACACGAAATATTTACGCATACCAATTCCACATACAATAAGCACGGAATATAACACTTAATTATTCTTGTGACTCGGTTTCGTGGTCCCGAAACCACTCTCCGACTAGGGTCACATTCGGGGTGTCACACTTCTCACCATTTACTCTCAAATAAAAAATTAAAATTATCCAAAATTAAATTTCACATTTTATATTATTTATATTATTGAATTGTTTAGTCATATTGAATATTTATATTAAAATTAATTTATTAATTATGCCATAAAATATTCGTATAAAATTTTATATTGGTATCAATTTCACGCTTTATATTTAAAATAACTTTTATTAAAAATTACATTTTATATTTAATATATTTTAAATTCCAAAATACATAGTGACAAGAATATGAAGATAATTGAAACAATTAAGCAAGCAAAGAAACTAACCCGTATATAAAAGATTAATAAATAAATTATGAGGTGATGAAAGTTAATAAAAAATTTGATTAATGTGGACAAATTTTATTATGATAGGTAATAGTGCTTACAAGTACCCAAAATTATTTTTTAAAATTGAACTCGAATAAATATATTCTATTCTATTTGATTCGAATTCCATCTCACTCGACTCGATTCGAGAAAATTTCAAACCAAATTAAGATGATAAAATATGATTCGTCAACTCGATTAACTCGAAATTTTTTCATTCGATTCGATTCAATCTAACGCTTACCCCTAGTGTAAACATTAGCAAGTAACATGAAAGGATTATTATTATTATTATTATTATTATTATTATTATTATTATTATTTAAAACACTTTTTATTTTTAAATTTTAAATGGATTATTTTTCATAATTTTTATTTTTAAATATGAAAAGAAATTAAGAATTTTTAATGGATTTTAAAGATTAAAAGTTAAATTAACAAAACTATAAATATTAAGGGATGTAAAGGTTATTTTGCCTTTTTCTTTAATAACCACTCTAACAATTAAGGGCAAAATTGGATGGAATGTAATAAAAGGACAAATTTTAAAATAAAAAAATTAAAGTATAATAACTAAATTTTAAAAGAGTGTAACACCTTTACATATTTAAACTATGTTTTATTTATTTATTTTTATCAATCTTAAATTATTTATAACTCAATATTTAATTTGGTACTATTTGATTCTATTCTTTACGTAAGTTGTGGATTTAGTACTTGTATTTTAGTTTTGTCATTTTAATCCCTATAATTTCAAAATTTGAAAATTTTAGTCTTGACCTAATGGTAACAAACTCACTAAGTTCCGTTGTTTTTAAAATTTGATGCGCCAAACATATTATCGCATGTATAATGTTATGTTATTAGTTAATAGTTTTAAAGACTGTTGTTTGTATTAATACTGAAATTTCGAAATTTAAAAACTATAGCGACTAAAAATGATCCAGCTAGAGAACATGGACTAAATCTATAACTTTACGTATAATACAGGACTAATGGCATAATTTAGCTAAACATATTTAATTGCTATCATTTGATTAGAACTAAAATTTCAAATTTCAAAAATATAAGGACTAAAATTGATTAAATTAAAGTATAAGTCCTAAATCTACAATTTACACAAAGTATATGGTCTAATAACAAATTTTGAAAATGGTGAAGTATTAGAGAGAGATGGGAGGAGAGTTGTAAGAAGAAAACCAAAGATTTCTAAGGAAAAAAAAGTATTAAAATATTATTTTTAAAAAATATTTCAAAAAATAAGAATAAAATTTTTATGCTTATAAATATATGAATAAATGCATAACATGTGTTACAATGATATTTTTTATATCGCTAAATTTTTTAAAAAATAATTGGGGTTAGCCTTAAGGATCGATGTATGTAATTTATGTCAATTTTAGGGATTGGCATGATAATAAAAAGTCAAGAGACTAGAGTAAAGTTATCAAGTTCAGGGTTAATGAACATATTAACCCAATAAAATTATATTCTTTTAAACATAAAAATTAAATAATTTCAAACTTTTTATAATTTTAAGATGATACAGATAAATTAATTAAAATAATATAAATATGATATAAATGTATTAATTTTACATAATTATATTTTTATATAAATCCTACAAATTAGCCATAATCCTAAACCCTTAAATAAGAGAATAATATGTCCTTAAATGTACTCGAGCTCACGTCCTCCTATATGTTATATAAACAACGATGTTGATTAATCCAAGGCTCAATCAATTTATATAACTATATTGATTTTATGTTGTATTCTCGTCTTTATAATCTTGACTGATTGCATAATAAATTTTAAGATATATCTTGACATAAAATCATGATTGTTGAAGCCAGACTAAATCGATTAGTCAAATTAAGAATTGACCAATATATCAATTTGAAATAAGGGAGGGAATTGATTAGCCATAAATAAGTATAAACCACAATTGAATTATGAATCATCAACTTGTTGAATCGATTTTTATATTTTTGAGTAAAATATCTTAATCTAAATCAGAAATAAAAAATTTACCCACATCCCTTTAAGATCGACCCAAACCCTAAATTTTACATAAATATAAAATATTTTTCTTACAAAATGCATATAGAGAAATTAATGTCAAATTGTGCCATGTACTTAGTAATCATTTTAACTTTCGTAATTGAAAATAGTTGTAAATATTCGAGTTAATTGTACTAAATATCTTTAAATTATAACCTTCATTTTAATTTGATTTTTAAACTTCAAATATTTAAATTATATCTTTAAATTGTTAGATCCAATCATTAATTTAATAGTTAAATGACGAGTCAAATTTTATATGACTTAATTTAAAATAAAATTTTAAGAAAAATAAATATTGTAAAATAGATATTTTAAAAATCTTACTTTTGAGGTTTTCAAACTTTTATAGAAGATTTTATTCATTTACTCTTCTTTTTCAAGTTTTCACTCTTTTATTAGTTAATTTTATTTTAATTTTTACATCTAAAAGTTATGTGATAGCATTCTATTTCTTTAAAATATTCATTTTAAATTCAGCTATATAAGATTTGATGTGTTTTTAAAGGTTAAATTAATGGTTTTAGCAATGAAAAAGTTTAATAGATATAACATTAATAGTTTAAAATATAATTAAAACATTTTAAAATTTAAGGACCAATTTAAAATGAAAATCATTTTTAGGACGTTTGATGTAATTATCTCTAAATAATTTAATAAGTTGAACTTTTTCCACAAATCCAAGTATAAATAAAATTTTAGAAAACCAGTAACACGTGGCACATTTTAGTGAACCAATATGTTGATTTCTTTTTACATAAAAATTTATTTTATTCTTCTATTTTTTGTTTATTTTAATATTTAAAATTTGTTTGTTAAATCTTTCAAAATAGATGAAAAATTAACATTTGTTAATTTTGTTAATGTGACATTCACGTGGTAATCTGATGCATGTCACATTAGTAATTAATTAATTTAAAAATATTAACTATTTAAATAAATTTTAAAAATTAATTAATTACTAATGTGACATCCGCGTGGTAATTCACATATATGCCATATTAACAAAGTTAACTAATATTAACTTTTTCATTTATTTTGAGATAATTTGATAAACAATATAAATTAAAAAATTAAAAAGACAGAAAAATTAAATAGAGAAGTAAAATAAATTTTTTATAAAATTAAAAGGCTAAATAAATTATTATATATATATATATATATATATTTTAAGTTATCCTAATTAAGACTAACTAACTAATAAAGAGTTCCTATTTTTGATACATTGAAAATGGAAACATTTTAATTCCATCATAATTAGGTTGAATTCCATACTCTTTATTTTATTTTATTTTTAAGTATAAAATTTTCAAAAGATAATACGAATTATGTTTTTTTAAATCATGTAAAAATTTTATATAATATAATTAAATATTTTCATTAAAAAAATAAAATATTATTATACAAAGTACGACTCTCCCTCTCTTTTGTAACCTCATGTAGAAATCAAGGTAGGCATGAATCTGGAATCCCTTAATCTAAGCCTTATTGCCTTATCTAATTCATATCCAGGGTTGCCTTAATAAGCGCAAATCCCACTTAACCTTATATTGGGTTCGTAATCCTTAATTTCTATGTTAAACCCTCCTTGCTAATTCCTTCAAACCTTCTCCAATGTTCCCTCACTGGCTACTAAGATCACCACCAAACACTGCATCCTCCACTCCCAAGTCACCCTCCCATTTCTCTTCCTCTTCTTTGAAAGACATTAACGCCATCCTCCAAGAGGACCAACCCTTCCAGCCCTATTCTAAATCCCCCAAAAAGCCCTCCATTTTCCACCGTGTAACACTCTCAACCTCCGTCCTCCGCGCATGGGCTGCGGCCGCAGCGGCAGCGGCTCAAACCCACCACCATGCTCCCTTATCACCCCAACCCTCCGTTACTCTCCCTTACGCTGATCAGCGGGTTGTACTTTACTTCACCAGCCTCCGTGTCGTCCGTAGGACTTTCGAGGACTGTAAGGCCGTCAGGTCAATTCTACGTGGATTCGGCTTACCGATCGACGAACGAGATTTGTCTATGGATTCGGATTTCGTAGAGGAGTTGCAGGGGATCATCGGGCGGAATGAAATCAAAAGCTTTACGCTACCCTTGGTTTTCATCGGCGGGAAGTACGTAGGTGGTGCGGAGGAAATCAAACGGTTACATGAGTGTGGAGAACTGAAGAACCTGATTGGTGGGTCACCGGTTGCTGTAGGGTCCAGTGTCTGTGATTTATGCCAAGGGATGAGATTCGTTGTTTGTCGACAATGCAATGGTAGCCATAAGATTTATTTTGAAAAATCTGGGTTCCGAAGTTGTAACGATTGCAATGCTAACGGTCTCGTCAGGTGCCCGTCTTGCAGCCCCGGTCACCGTCGAGTCTCCTACTCTTTTTCTTAGCTTAATTTTTATTAATATAAAATCAAATTAGTAAAAAAAAAACAGGCATTTGTATTTTCTTGAAGTCCCTAGCTTCTTTTTACCATTTTAATTACAATTTTGTTTACTTTTTGTTTTCCATTAAAATGTTCAAAATATACATAACAGGAACGATGATATGAAATTGTGATATCACACTATTTTAAAGAGAATGACAAATTAAATTTTTATTTTTAATTTTAATTATTTTCCTTACAAAATTAAAATCTAATTAAAATACTAAAATTAGGAGAAAAACTCTCTTTTAAAAATAAATAGAAATAATATGGAATCACGTATTGTACAAATAATATTTGATTTGCACACATTCATATTAATATTTTTATTTCAATATAAAAGAGAATGAAAAGTTGTCAAAAGATTGCAATATAGATCAATTCGGGTTTCAATTATTATTTGATATTAATATTTAAAAAAGTGAAAAGACGATATCTTCCTCTACTCTTAAAATCAATATCCCTATTAGACCAACTAGCAATTAACTACTACACTAATGCTTCGTCCTTCTTGAATAGGTTAGTAGAGGAGAGTTACAAACAACAAAAAGCGTTACTCTAGTAACGTAAGAACTACCAAAAATACATCACCTTGAGTAACCGTTGAGAATAACTATTTAACTCTATTGTTATCAAACTATACCATTAATAAATGATAATGTCAAAACTCTTTAAAAGATTGCGCCTTTCACATTGGTGGTACATGAAACCAATTTATGTATAGTCTAACTTTTTCCTCGTCATCTCGGAAACTAAAATCAATCATACTCAAACTAAACAACAACCAAAAGAAATTAATATTAAAGTTATATACACCACCATGACTTTCAAAAAAAATAAACTATCATTGCTTCTAAGAAAAGGAAAAGAAAAAACATTAGAAAAGAAAAAAAAAATGTTAGAGTAATATGTGATTTCTTTTTTTCTTCAAATATTTAAACATTTAGTTGCTCCGTGTATAAATTTGATAATTCTAAATACTATATTTTGCATCATATAAACACAACATGAAAAAACAATTAAAACAAGTACGAACATGCCATTAACGAATCAAAGTTTATATTAAGATGATACTAAAAATTCATATTTTAAGCATTCAATAAAAATGGGTTAAATTATGAAAAAAAGTTGGGTTTTTAAAAAAATTAGTAAATAGTCTGATTTCTATGATATTTACTGAAATATGCTGATTTTAGAGAGAGAAGATAAAAATACGTCCAACTGAATATGCTTTCCTACGTAGTCAGAAGTATCAATACCTTAATGAAAGTATTGATCAAAAGTATCAATACACTTCCAATACTTTAAAAAAAAGTATTGAAACTTTTTACCATGTATTGATGCCATCATTAATCTTTCAAATTTCTTTCCTTTTGGTCATTTTCATATGCATTTTTCTTCACATACTTTGCCATTTCCCAACCTATTTATTTACGTTGCAAGTTTATCATATCTGAAACATGATTTTACAAAAGTTGTATGAGAGATCAACGTATAGAAAATGTTGCAGAAATGGATGATTAAAGGAACCAAAAATATTTTTATATTTATGATAAGATTTATGAAACAATGACCTACAAATTGGTATCAAGCCTTGAAAAGATGGGTGGTGGTGGTGGCAGCCGTTTCTTCGTAGGGTTACTATAGTGGCACTTTCCTTACCCTAAAGGTCCCCCCATTTTTCAATGGTGTATCACTATCTCTACTCTGATAATGTTTTCTTTTATCTTCATTAAACTACAAAAAATGGATTTTGGCATTGGAGAACTCATTATGCATGCCATCCTCCTGAGTTAGGAAGAAAACAAGATGCTGACTTACATTAGAAAGTAGCACTCCACAAAGCATTCTTTCCTTCGGCACATTGCTGATGAGTCTCTTTAATTCGATTAACAGACTTCAAAGGAAGCAACACAGGTTAGGTTATCGATACTTTCTTGAAAGTACATATACCTTGAGAAAAGTAAAGATATCTTGGGGAGGGTGTACAAGGATAAGGTATAGATACATGATAAAAGGTATCGATATTTTTGACTAGGCAATAAAGCACGTCCAACGGGGCATGTCAATATTAGCTAAAAACATATTCTCTTGGACTCATTTTCACTTTCTCTCTCTAAAATCGGCCTATTCCAATAAATACCGCAAAAATCGACCTATTCCCTTATTTAAAAAAAAAAAGCTGACTTTTTTTCCATAATTTAGTTATAAAAATGTGTCATTTCATATTTAAAAATTTAATTAATAACTCACACTTTTTAATACTACATCAATTCTCCTTAATAATATTTTAATCCTAATTATTTTTGATTAATTAAATAAAATTAATGTAAAAATTAAACAAAATTAACAAATAATAATAGTAACACAATGTTTATGTTTTTTTTTCAATTAGATTTATAATTTAAGTTATGATGGTTTAGAACTTAGAATTTTAATATTTATAATTTTAGGAAAATTATTAGATTGGATTTGAAGGGGTCTAAGTTTTAGGATTTTAGAATTTTACAAAAATAAATTAATTTTGTTAATTTTAGACTAAAAAATAGTAACAAGTGTTAGTTTGGTGTTCTTTGATGTATTCTATTATTCATACATTCTAAAAAATGATGTAAAATATTAATATTGGATGCCTAAAAATTGATTTTTAGAGGCTTTTTTATCCAAATAATGTAAAAAAAAAATTAAATGATATGCTCATGAGATTATTTACCAAAATGACATGTTTACTTCAGTGTTCTGTCGATGCCTCCTGGCAAATTGGTGGCATCAGACTAAAATGTGATGAACTAAAATATTTAGGAATTTAACATGTAAATCTTCCATTTCAATTGTCAGCTGAAAAAAAAAAAGGTTTGGCAGCACCAAATTTTAAAAATGATAAATTGCTTCATAAACCCTTTTTTTATTATTTTTTTATTTCCTTCAACATAAAAATAGAGAGGTTTTTTTATCAATTAATCCAAAAGTTTTTCTATCAAAAAGTATTTTTGTAAAAAATTGATTCCAACTAAAAATAAATAAATTTATTTTTCAAAAATATTTTTTGGTTCAAATAATTTTTTTGTAAAATTATTTTTCTAAAATTATTCCAACTAGAATAAAATTATTTGAATTTTTTTGAAAATAAATAAAATTTTATTTTCAGTTGGAATTGGCTTTTTACAAATATATTTTTGGTAGAAAAACTTGGATTAGTTGATAAAAAACTTCTTTATTTTTTTTATTGAAGGGAAATAAAAAGAAATAATAAACAAGAAAGGCTGATAAAGCAATTTACCATTTTTGAGGTTTGGTGCCGCCACACGGTCAATCGGCACCCTAAAACCTTTTTTCCAGCCAAAAATAGAGGAAATTTCCATGTTAAGTCCCTAAATATTTTAGGTCGTCATATTTCAATCCAGTGCCGCCAATTTGTCAAGCGACATCTGTAACAGCCTAATTTTTAGTGGTGTTGGAAAAAGTTATTTGAGATCACTAAATCCGGCGAGTAAATTCGAAAATTTAGAAAATTAATATTTATGAGGCAAATGTGAATTTAGAAATAATTTTGAATTAGTGAATTTTGTGAATTAAGAGAATTTATTAGATAAATTGGGTCGAAAACAACGTATCGAGACCTCGAATTCATAAACCGAGCCATAAATATTTTTAAAAATATTTATGGAGTGTCACTAAGTTAGTATTAAAGTTCCGTTAGGAAATTTAAAAGTTTTGATAGTTAATTAATTAAAAAGAACTAAATTGAAAAAGGTGCAAAACTTGTTAAATTGTGATTAAATAGCTCAAGTATTAAATAAGAGGGATTTAAAGAGCAATTGAGCCTAAATTATATGGGCTGGATGGCATGAGTATGCAGAAAATAACAAAGTTAATGGGAACAAGAGGCAAAATGATAATTTCTGAATTAAAGTAAAAATTAAAAGATGACTAAATTGAATTTCTAGAGATATTTTCATCAATCTTCAGCCAAAACAGTCATGGAAGAGTCATTCTAAAAATATTTCTGAAATTTTTGTTACATGTTTTTCATGTTTTTGTTACAGGTGGTTTTTCATGTTTATGTTACATGTAAGTTTAATTTTTGCTTTTTCTTTGAAATTTTCATGTTTTAATACTTTTACAATTAGGTCCAACTAACTAACTCATTAGTTTTGGATTCTATGAGTGATTTTGAAAGTTACCATGGATGAGTGATGGAAGTTGTGATGAATTATCATGGATTTTAAACTTTAATTTCGTTATATGATGATTTTATTAAGTGATTTTAATAGAAATTAATTTTTAGGACTTAATTGTGAAAATTTGAGAATTAGGATTTGGTGCTGAAATTTTGAATATCAAAGGCTGTATAATAGCCTTAAATGACTTTGAGAAAAATAAGCTCAATTGTGGGTTAATTGATTAGGGATTAAATTGTAAAAGTTGCAAAATTTAGGGTAAAAGTGTAATTTTAAAAATTAAAGGGTAAAAAGTGTAAAGTGAATTAGAATTGAATTATATGCTAATGAGTTGAAAATTTTATATTATAGATCGAGAATCTGAAGATAAACGCGAAAAAGAGAAAATTTCAGACTAGTCTTTGAATCTTTACAAATTTTACAAATTAGCCCAGGTAAGTTCATATGGTTGAGTTTGCATGTATAATTGTTAATTTAGGAATGGTATAATGTGTTATTTCATATTTTGTTATTAAATTATGAATATTATAAAAATGTGGAAATCAGATTGAAAGTTCAAATTGAGTAGAACACAGGATTGAGTACGATCGTTCCATGATTAGTGATGAATTGACGAATAAGACCATCGTTAGACCATGGCAAAGTGTGGAATGTAAGACCATAGTTGGGCCATGGCATTTTAGTGAAAAGACCATAACTAGATTATGGTATTGTGAACATAAGACAATGGTTGAACCATGGCAGTATATGTGTGTACGTGTAAGACTATAGCTAGGCTATGGCATCGTAATAAAGTGAAAGACCGTAATGGGGCTATGGCATTGTGATATGTGCAAGACTATAACAAGGCCATGGTAATATATTTGTAAGACCATAGTTGGACTATGGTATTAAGCAAACGATATACTCAAATTCGTAAGACGTTCTCTAATTTGATAAGAAATAGTAAGTGTTATATGAATTAAAGTGATAGAATTCAATCAGTTGTGATATTGAGCTCAATCAAGTAAATTCATCATTTAAGATTGTGATTGGCAGGGAATATTAATAAAATGCTCTGTTTAATGTTTTGTTACTATTTGTTCGATAAGATCTATTTTAAAGCCTATGAACTTACTAAGCTTTCATAAGCTTGCTTTTGTGTGTTAAATGTTCATTGTAGATTAATAAATAGTATGGAAGATCGGATCAACACATCGGGCCACACTATCTAGATTTCACCGTTAGATTTTGTAAAACAACTTTCAGTTTATATGGCATGTATAGGATGGAATGAAAAGAAAGTAAAATTATAATATGGTTATGAATGGCTTTTATACATATATGTTAGTTTATATGCATGTATTTAATAGTATCTATTAGTAGTCAATGAATGGAATTACATGGTAAGTTTATGCAAATGAGTAGTGTGATGACACATTAGGTTTAAAACTTGATATTTGACTTGAATTGGTTGCTTGGATGGACTATATTAGTATAAGGAAATGATGTATGCAAGTTGATAGTGGAGAGGGTGAAAAAAGTGGCCTTAAAATGACCTATTTTCGTCCACACGGGTAGACACACGGGCGCGTGTCTTGACCGTGTGTGACACACGGCCTAGCATATGGGCATGTGACCCCGCCGTGTGTCCCCTGCACCTTAAGTTCTAGGAATAGAATACTCAGAACTGAGCACACGGGTAGAGACATAGGCGTGTGTCTTAGTCGTGTGTGCCATACGGCCTAGAACACGGATGTGTGTCTTGGCCTTGTGAAAACTTCATCTTCATGATTTGTAAGTCAGAAAGTTACACGAGTTAGTGACACGGCCCTGTGACCTGTGTCACTTGGCCGTGTGAGCCACATGGCCTACCCACATGGGCGTGTGACCCCTATACATGAGAAAAACTTTTTAAATTTCACGAAAAATATCATACATTCCTAATTTAGTCCCGACCTGATCCTAACGTTCATTTTGGGCCTCGAGGGTCCATCCTAAGGACGTTATGGATAATATCAGAATTAATTTGTATGAATTATTTGTAAATGTTTTGAAAACTTTGGTAATGTTTCGTAACCTTGTTTCGGCGACGGATATGGGTTAGGGGTGTTACATTTATTGGTATTAGAGTTTCGGTTTAGCCGATTCTCAGAACTAATGAGACGTGTAAAGTGTCTAGAAATACATGCCATATAAATCTGTGATAGTGTGATGTGTATGATCTGATCTAATCCTTGTTTTCTTATAGATTGTAAAGATGTCTGATAGACCTGAATGTACTGAACAGAAAGAAGTTAACAGTAGTGTGCAGATCTCTGAACAAGGGACAAGCAGTAATGTTCCAATTTCTCTAATGCGAGAACAAGAACTAAAAAATATGATTTATGGATTTATGAATCAGTGGTATAATGAGATGATGCAAGAAAGAAATCAGGCTCAGCAACCTCCTCCACCTAATGCACTATCAGTAGCACCCCCGGTTGCTTCTCCACCCCCTCCGACAACTGAATTTAGTAAGTGAACTCCAATAGAAAAACTCAAAAAATTTGGGGTCGAAGAAATTCGGGAAAGATTAGATGATGATCCTGTTAAAGCTGAATATTGGCTACAGAATTTAGTAAGAGTTTTTAAACAAATGGCTTGTTCTCTGGATGATTATTTAACATGTGCTGTTTTTTTACTAAAAGAAGAAGCATACAACTAGTGGGAGACTATAGAAGCGGTAGTACCTGAAGAGAAACTTTCTTGGGAATTTTTCCAGAGTGAATTAAAAAAAAATGTAGGAAAAAAGTATTTATATAAGAAGGAGAGGGAATTTCTCGATTTACGACAGGAAAATCAGTTAGTAGCTGAGTATGAAAGAGAATTTGTATACCTTAGCAAGTATGCCCGAGATATTGTACCGATCGAAGTAGAAATGTGTATTCGATTCGAGGATGGATTAAATGATGATATCAGAATAATAGTTGAAGGTACAAAAATTCGAGAATTTGTTGCTTTATCAGATATAGCCTAGAAAATGGAAAACGTGTATAATCGAAAGATGCAACGGGAAAGAAGAAGTAAAGAATATTATAAGAGAAGTTCTTCAAAATCATTCTCAACATTTCCAGCTAAAATGTTTAGAGATGATTTAGGACGATCCACCTTAATTCAGGACGATTCAGGACAATCCACCATCAAACAAGAACAGAGTAACTCCGCAAGAATTTGGGGTAACCACTAAACCTGCAGCTAGTGTTAGTAGTGTGCAGAATGTTCCCAAGCCTAGATATAGATATTGTGGGAAATCATATTCAGGTGAATGTAGAGGCAAGTTAGGAGCTTGTTACAAATGTGGGGCCACTGATCATTTTATTCGAGATTGCCCTCAACTGCTTAAAGAGGAGGGAGAACAAAAAGAGAGACAATCAATTACTTCTCAAAAAGGCACGGGTCAAAGTAGTGCTACAAGGACTGCTAGTTCGGCTATGAGAGATTCAGCTACTCGGTTAAAAGTTAGGGCACCTGCATGTACATATGCCATCCGAGCAAGAGAGGAAGCTTCTACCCCAGATGTAATAGCTGGTACTTTCTATCTTTTTAATGATTCTGTGTATGCATTAATTGATCCTGGATCTACACATTCATACATTTGCACTGCATTAGCATCAGAAAAGGAATTGTGTGTTGAATCTACTGATTATGATGTGCAAGTCACTAATCCATGAGGCCAAAGAGTGATAGTTAACCTAATATGTCGAAATTGTCCACTGAAAGTAAAAGGCTGTGATTTCTCTACTGATTTGATATTGTTACCCTTTCGAGAATTTGATGTTATTCTGGGAATAGATTGTTTAACGAAACATGATAGAGAATTTGACATGATAGGGAATTTGATGTTGTAACTTTCCACAGTTTACTACAACATCATGTTTCGTTAACCAATCCATTCCTAGAATAACATCAAATTCCCGAAAGGGTAAGAACATCAAATTAGCAGAGAAATCACGACCTTTTATTTTCAGTGGACAAATTTGACATATTAGGTTAACTATCACTCTTTGGCCTAATAGATTAGTGACTTGCACATCATAATCAGTAGATTCAACACACAATTCCTTTTCTGATGCTAATACAGTGCAAATGTATGAATGTGTAGATCCATGATCAATTAATGTATACACAGAATCATCAAAAAGATAGAAAGTATCAGCTATTACATCTGGAGTAGAAGCTTCTTCTCTTGCTCGGATGGCATATGTACGTGTAGGTGCCCTAACTTCTGACTGAGCAGCTAATCTCTCATACTCGAACAGTAGTCTTTGTAGCACTACTTTGATCCGAACGTTTGCCTTTTTGAGAAGTAATTGATTGTCTCTCTTTTTGTTCTCCCTCCTCTTTAAGCAGTTGAGGGCAATATCTAATAAAATGATCAGTGGCCCCACATTTGTAACACGCTCCTAACTTGCCTCTGCATTAACCTGGATGTGATTTCCCACAATATTTACATCTAGGCTTGGGAACATTTTGCACACTACTAACATTAGCTGCAGGTTTAATGGTTGCCCCAAATTCTTGCGGAGTTACTCTATTCTTGTTCAATCGTTCTGGCATTGAGGTGGATCGACCTGAATCGTCTCTAAAATTTTTAGCCAGAAATGTTGAGAATGATTTTGAAGAACTTCTCTTATAAGATTCTTTATTTATTCTTTCCCGTTGCATCTTTCTATTATGCAATTCTTCCATTTTTTGGGTTTTATCTGATAAAGCAACAAATTCTCCAATTTCTCTACCTCCAATCATCATTCTATATCATTATTTAATCCATCCTCGAACCGAATACATATTTCTTCTTCTGTCAGTACAATATCTCGGGCATACTTGCTGAGGTATACAAATTCTCTTTCATACTTAGCTATTGACCGATTTCCCTGTCATAAATCGAGAAATTCCCTTTTCTTCTTATCTAAATACCTTTTTCCTATATATTTCTTTTTTCTGTGATGAAGAAGGAGTGGTACAATTTATCCTTCCCTTCGATATGCGATATCAGTATGTAAAGTTCATTTCTCTCAGAGGCCCAGTCAAAAGCTTTTGAAACTTCGGTTTGAGGGACTTCACCGCTAACTAGCATCGATAAGTCGTCGTAAGCAATCAAAAAAGCTTTTCCTTCCTTATATTATATATAATCCATCTCGGCCCTTCCCTGCTCTCTGCCTATGCTATCCCTATCACTGCTAAGGTATGTTTTTTTTCCTGGATCAGATTTACTCTAGAAATATTCCCAAGAAAGTTTCTCTTCAGGTACTACCGCTTCTATAGTCTTCTACCAGTTGTATGCTTTTTCTTTTAGTAAAGAAACAACACATCTCAAATAATAATCCGGAGAATAAGCCATTTGTTTAAAAACTCTTACTAAATTCTTTAGGGAATATTCAGCTTTAACAAGATCATCATCTAATCTTCCCCGAAATTCTTCGGCCCCAAAATTTCTGAGTTTTTTTATTGGAGTCTACTTACTAGATTCAGTTGTCGGAGGGGAAGGAGGTTGCTGAGCCTAATTTCTTTCTTACATCATCTCATTATACCACTGATTCATAAATCCATAAATCGTATTTTTGAGTTCTTATTCTTGCATAAGAGGAACTAGAACATTACTGCTTGTCCCTTGTTCAGAGATCTGCACTCTACTGTTAACTTCTTCCTGTTCAGTACATTTAGGTCTATCGAACATCTTTACAATCTATAAGAAAAAATAAGGATTAGATCGGATCATACACATTACACTATCATAGATTTATATGGCATGTATTTCTAGACACTTTACACGTCTCATTAGTTCGAAGAATCGGCTAAACTGAAACTCTGATACCAATAAATGTAACACCCCTAACCCATATCCGACACCGGAATAAGGTTACGGAGCATTACCAGAGTTTTTTGAACATTTATAAATAATTCATATGAATTACTATTCATTTTTCGATGTTATCCATAACGTCCTTAAGACGGACCATCGAGGCCCAAAATGAATGTTAGGACCGGGTCGGTACTAAATCAGGAATATAGGATATTTTTCATGAAATTTAAAAAAAATTCTCATGTACAGAGGTCACACGCCCGTGTGGGTAAGCCGTGTGGCTCACACGACCAAGTGATACAAATCACATGGTTGTGTCTTTAACCCGTGTAACTTTCTAACTTGCAAAACATGAAGATGAAGTTTTCACATGGCCAAGACACACGCCCGTTTATCTGCCGGTATGCTCAGTCCTAAGTATTCTGTTCCTAGAATTTAAGGTGCAAGGGACACATGACCGGACCACATGCCCATATGCTAGGTTGTGTGTCACACACGATCAAGACACACGCCCGTGTGTCTACTCGTGTAGACGAAAATAGACCATTCTAAGGCCACTTTTCTCACCATTTCCACTATCAACCTGCATACATTATTCCCTTATACTAATATAGTCCATCCAATCAACTAATTCAAGTCAAATATCAAGTTTTAAACCTAGTGTGTCATCACACTACTCATTTGCATAAACTTACCTTGTAATTCCATTCATTGACTGCTAATAGATACTATTAAATACATGCATAAACTAACATATATGTATAAGAGCCATTCATAACCATATTATAAGTTTACTTTCTTTTCATTCCATCCTATACATGTCATATAAACCAAAAGTTGTTTTAAAAAATCTATAGGTGAAATCTGGATAGTGTGGCCCGATGTGTTGATCCGATTCTACATACTCTTTATTAATCTACAATGAACATTTAACACACAAAAGTAAGCTTATGAAAGCTTAGTAAGTTCATAGGCTTTAAAATAAATCTTATCGAACAAATAATAACAAAACATGAAACAGAGCATTTTATTAATATTCCCTGCCAATCACAATCTCAAATGATGAATTTACTTGATTGAGCTCAATATCACAACTGATTGAATTCTATCACTTTAATTCATATAACACTTACCATTTCTTATCAAATTAGAGAACGTCTTACGAATTTGAGTACATAATTTGCTTAATGCCATATTCCAACTATGGTTTTACACATATATTACCATGACCTTGTCATAGTCTTGCACATATCACAATGCCATAGCCCCACTATGGTCTTTCACTTTATTACGATGCCATAGCCCAGTTATGGTCTTACACGTACACACATATACTGCCATGGTCCAACCATAATCTTACGTTCACAATACCATAATCCAATTATGGTCTTTACACTGAAATGCCATGGCCCAACTATGGTCTTACATTCCACACTTTGCCATGGTCTAACGATGGTTTTATTCGTCAATTCATCACTGATCATGGAACGATCGTACTCAATCTTGCGTTTTACTCAATTTGAACTTTCAATCTGATTTCCACATTTTTATAATATTTTAATAACAAAATATGAAATAACACATTATACCATTCCTAAATTAACAATTATACATGCAAATTCAACCATATGAACTTACCTGGGCTAATTTGTAGAATTTGTAAAGATTCTAGGACTAGTCTGAAATTTTCTCTTTTTCGCGTTTATCTTTAGATTCTCGATCTATAATATAAAATTTTCAACTCATTAGCATCTAATTCGATTCTAATTCACTTCACACCTTTTACCCTTCAATTTTTAAAATTACACTTTTACCCTAAATTTTACAGATTTTTACAATTTAATACCTAATTAATTAACCCATTAATTGAGCTTATTTTTCTAAATTAACACTTTATCTGATCATTTAAGGCTATTATAAAACCTTTGACATTCAAAATTTCAGCACCAAACCCTAATTCTCAATTTTTCACAATTAAGTCCTAAAAATCAATTTATATTAAAATCACTTAATAAAATCATCATATAAGGGAATTAAAGTTTAAAATCCATGATAATTCATCATAAAATTTCATCAGTAATCCATGGTAACTTTCAAAATCACTCATAGAATCCAAAACTAGTGAATTAGTTAGTTGGACCTAATTGTAGAAGTCTTAAAACATGAAAATTTCAAAGAAAAAACAAGAATTAAAATTACATGTAACAAAATATGAAAAACCAGTTTAGAAGGACTCCTCCATGGCTGTTTTGGCTGAAGATTGATGAAGATATCTCTAGAAATTCAATTTCGTCATCTTTTAATTTTTACTTTAATTTAAAAATAACCATATTGCCCCTTGTTCACATTAACTTTGTTATTTTCTGCATACTCATGCCGTCCGACCCATATAATTTAGGCTCAGTTGCTCTTTAAATCTCTCTTATTTAATACTTGAGCTATTTAATCACAATTTAACAAGTTTTGCACTTTTTTCAATTTAGTCTTTTTTAATTAATTAACTATCAAAACATTAAAATTTCCTAACAAAACTTTAATACTAACTCAATGACACTCCATAAATATCTTTAAAAATATTTATGGCTCGGTTTATGAATTTGAGGTCTCGATACGTCGTTTTCTACCCAATTTATCTAATAAATTCTTTTAATTCACAGAATTCACTAATTCAAAATTATTTCTAAATTCACATTTGACTCATAAATATTAATTTGCTAAATTTTTGAATTTACTCATCGATTTAGTGATCTCAAATCGTTTTTTCCAACACCACTGAAAATTAGGCTGTTACACACATTAGGTATAAAACTTGATATTTGACTTGAATTGGTTGCTTGGATGGACTATATTAGTATAAGGAAATGATGTATGCAGGTTGATAGTGGAAAGGGTGAGAAAAGTGTCCTTAAAATGGTCTATTTTCGTCCACACGGGTAGACACACGGGCGTGTGTCTTGACCGTGTATGACACATGGCCTAGCATATGGGCATGTGGTTCGGCCGTGTGTCTCCTGCACCTTAAATTCGAGAAACAGAATACTCAAAACTGAGCATATGGGCAGAGACATGAGCGTGTGTCTTAGCTGTGTGTACCATACAACTTAGAATACGGGTGTGTGTCTTGGCTGTGTGAAAACTGCATCTTCATGTTTTGCAAATCAGAGAGTTACACGAGTTAGGGACATGGCCTACCCACACGGGCGTGTGACCCCTGTACACGAAGAAAACTTTTTAAATTTCACGAAAAATATCCTACGTTCCTGATTTAGTCTCAACCCGATCCTAACGTTCATTTTGGGCCTCGAGGGTCCATCCTAAGGACGTTTTGGATAACATCGAAAAATGAATAGTAATTGATATGAATTATTTGTAAATGTTCTAAAAACTCCGGTAATACTCCATAACTTTATTCCGACGACGGATATGGGTTAGGGGTGTTACAACATCGGTAGAGCACTGTAGCAAACATGCCATTTTGGTAAATAATCTCATGGACATACCATTTAAGTTATTAATTATTTTTTAAATATAACTTTTTAAAAAAAATTATGTAAGCTTTTAAAAAATATACTTTCCAAATAATTTTTGTTATTTAAAAAAATAAATTTCAAAATTTTCTTTTCTTTTTAATAAAATACTATAATTAATTAGAACTGCAAACAATAAAAATATAAAGACAGAGCACATAATACAAACGATAAATAAGACACTATAAATTGATGCATAAATGTCATGTTTGCAAAATAATCCTAAAATAGTAGAAAGACAAACTCATACTAATCGCAACACTAGAAGAATTTTAAAACAAACTAGAGATGCATCATTTTAACCAAACTGCTAAAAGTTAAATCATAATCCTACCATCATCAGGCCAACTTGACAATGACTCCAGTCAACTAAGAAATCATTACCGAGAGCCTTAAGAGACCCATCGTACCAGTAATGCACAAAATGTTAAGTCTCAGATGGCATGTCCTCCTCTAAAAATTTGGGAGGATTTGAGTAAAAATATTAAGTTCAGAAAATGGACTTGAAGAAAAAAATAAACCCATCTAAAATATGGGTTGGGCTCGAGGTTGAACATTTAAGGCTTAAGCCCAACCTGATCTAGCCTGACTCTTTTTTAAGTTTGTAATGTTTTATATTATATTATTTTTATATATAATTTATAACACATAAAAGATAAATCTATAATACTACCATAATGTAAACATTAAAAAATATTAAGATGACTATATATAAAATTTTAATAAATAATAATATATAAAATTATTAAAATATTAAATTAAAAAATATAAAAATATATTTTTAATTTTTTAAAATAATATAATCAGGTTTAAAATCGGCTTGGGTTAATTATTTATAAATATAAATAGATTTAGATAAAATTTTAGGACCCGACTAAATTTGGAAAAATATAAAAATATACTAATATCATGCTTAAATTTGAGAAATTTCATGTGGAGCAACAACAATGGAAATTGATACTTTCTTTGGACGATTCTCTCATGTACTATTCATAGGAAGAAGGTAGTACAAGTCAAAGAAGGTTTCACTTACAGCGATTGTAACAGCCTGATTTAGACTCTAGTCGAAACAGTAGTTTTCGAACCATAAATTCGAGTCAAAAAAATATTTAAAAATTATTTTCCGTGTTTATTATGTGTGAATTTGTGTGTGTGAAATTTTCGTAATTTAATTTTGTCGTTTAGGTACCCGATTAAATAAAAGAACTTAATTGCATAAAATGAAAATTTAGTGGTTAATTATAAAAGGGCCAAAATGAATGTGTCTTTATAAAGGAAGTGTTTATGACGCAATTATGCCATTGGTTTTATATTTGGACGGCAATGGACATAAATATAAGTAATAATATAATGTTTTAATTAAGGTTATATATATAAATTAAATAATATGTTATTATATATTATATTATAACATAACTTAAAAGCCATGTTTATTATTGTTTCTTATGACCGAATATGAAAACATAAAGAACAGAAAAAAAAATTAGGTTTTGGCCATGGTTGATCTTGATTAAGGTATGTAACTAGCTCGATTTTTGATAATTTTTACGTTTTTGAGATCATTGCTGAGTTATCTACAAGACCCATGCTTGAATTTCTGATTTTGGTGAATATTTTGAGTTATGCCATTGTTGAAAGCTTGTGATTTTTGTTGTTTGATGATGAAATATGAAAGATATGTTTTAGATTAACATGTTTTGTATTGGAGTTTTTGATGATTTTGAGTAATTAGGACTAAATTGCAAAAAATAATAATTTGAGGGACTAAAATGTGAAATAAATGAAATATATGGACTTTTATGGATATGGGTAAAATTCGGCCTAACATGGTTATAGTGAAATTTTGTATATTTTGTTATTTCTGCAATAGGGACTAAATTGTAAAATAATGTAAATGTCAGGGGTAAAATAATAATTTGCCCATTTATGTGTTTTTGGACTGAACTGAATGAAAATATGTTTGAATGAGCTTAATTTGAATATGTTTAGATCAAGAACCAAAGAAATCGGATTAGGATCGGGGGAAAACAAAAGTTGTTGACTAGTCGTCCCTTTCCGTTTTACATCGTCCGAGGTAAGTTTATAAGAAACTACGTGTGGTTAAATTTTTAATATATACGTGATCAATAAATAGTTGTAATAATATAAAGTAATTTATGAATCGACATTGAGTAATGAAAGTAATTTACGTTTGATGATAAAGTAATGAATGAGTTTTAGTATTGAAAGTGGTGACATGAGCTATAAACGTTAAAATGTTGATTATTTGTATATAAGTTCCAAGTTTATATTCGACTATATAATAGATGTTTGTGTATATGATGTTAAAATGTGAATCATATATACATATATATGTATATTCGATTATATAATGTTATGATGGCCTTGATAGTGAATCATAATTTCGTTAATGAATATATGCATATTTTGACCAATTTGAAGTTGATACAATGATGTATATGAGGCATCGACATGTGAATCCGATATATGTATGCGAGAAAGACCATGTTTTATACGTCGACATAGATATGTGATTCTGATATATGTGTGCGAGTAAGACCACGTTTTATACATTGACATCGATATGTGACTCTAATATATGTGTTCGAGTAAGACTTTGTCTGGGACAGTGGCATCGATATGTGATTACATGTAAGACCACGTCTAGGACGTTGGCATTGTACGATATATGTGATTATCTGAGTGTCCTATCCAATTCTGAATTGTTCAACAGGCAATGATAACTATGATTGAATGGATAAAACGAGCTAAAGTAATCAGGTATGTGATAGCTTAATACTTATTTGAAATAAGGTAAGTAAGTTACTCGATATGTGTTATAAATCATGTATAATGGAAATGGAAATTTTGTATATGCATATTGAAAATGTATTTGGCCTTTTTGATTATATTATATGGATATTTATGAAATGGTTCATGGATATATATGTATGTGGGTTATGTATATTCGGCTATCTAATGGTACTAAGGTTTGAAATTGAATATTACCTTGATAATAGATATATGTATATGTTCGGCTAAGGTAAAATTGTATATAGAAATATATGATACATATGAAATTGTGATCTTGAAATAAATCTGATTATGTTAGCATAATTTATTTTGGTTAAGTCGAGTTGTTATAAATTTTAAGTTATTATTTGCTTATGACTTACTAAGTTATGATAGCTTATTGTGTGTGTTTGTTTGCTGTTTATAGATTTTAGAAGTTGGTTACGAGCTCGGAGATCGTCAGCAAGGTCTATCACACTATTGACCGTTTTCGGTATTTTTTTAAGCTAAATTTCGGATCTATGGCATGTATAGGCTAGATAATATTTGGAAGCATTGGATTTTGGTTTGTATATATAAAAGCCATGCGAAAATGGCTTGTCTATTCATGTTAAGTTTGGTTTAAGTTTGATTAAGCTATGGATACGTCTGGTTAGTAATTTTGAATGTGTGGTAATTGGCAATATGGTTCGGCTTGGTTATTAGATTAGTTGTTGATTTATTATTTTGACAAAAAATAAATATATTATGGTAAGTATAATCTATGACATGTTTGAATGGTGTTTTGGTTATATGATTGATGCGTGATATTCGTAACAGGTTTTAAAGATTTATAAATGAAACGTTCTTAAGACTAACTTATTATCACGATTAAGGCAAGTGTACCTATCGAACAGTAGTATAGTTCAGCAAGACCGGATTGTCGAACCCAAAGGAACTACGAGTACTAGTATTTACTTCCTTTTTATTATCTAGCCTAAAATTTAAGAGGTTTGGTTGTCTAAACTAATTACTAACTAAGAATGCACAGAAAGAAAACTTGGGAAAAATACTTTTAGGAAAATTCGATTGATTGAGACAATACCTAAGGAAAAATCCACCTAGACTTCACTTTTATTTGACTCTGAATTAGACGATTTATTCATTTGACTTGATCCGTAGAAATCCCTAAGTTATATTATTATCTCTCTCAAGACTAATAACGTCTAACCCTAGGTTGAATAATTGAAATCTCTTTCTAATTAACACCCTATAATTGCATTAACTCGATCTCTGGATTCCCTTATTAGGTTTAACCCTAATCTGGCAAAATCTTGTCACCCTATCTCTAGGCGCACAATCAACTCCGCTTAATTATGACAAATTTACTCTTAGACAGGGTCTATTCCTCCTCTGAATAAGAGCTTAACTTGAACCAATATCCTGGAATATCAAAACAAGAATTAAGAACACATAATTAAGAACAAGTCAAATATTTATCATATAATTCAGATAATAATAGCAAGATCTGTCTTAAGTTTCATTCCCCTTAGGTATTTAGGGGTTTAGTTCATACTTATGAAAGAAAACATCTCAAAAGCATAAAGATAACAAAACATAAGAAAACCCAAAACTCCTAAAGGAACTTGAAGGGAGATCTCCAGTCTTGATGATGAATCCGGCTTTTGAGATGGATCAATCGGCTTTCCTTGAGTAATTCCTTGCTTCCTACTCTGTGTCCCCCTTCCTAAGTGCCTCCTCAAGTGTTTAAATAGGCTTTGGAATGCCTAAGAGCCCTCAAAATTGGCCTTTTCCGAATTGGACTAAACTTGGGTTCGGTAGGGACACGCCCGTGTGCGATTACTTAAGGCCGTGGTCAAGGCTGATAAATGGGCACAGGAGTGTGATCCACCCGTGTAAGTCGTGCTTCGATCCTGCCAAATTGACACGGCCGTATAATACACCCGTGTGAGGAAGTCCAGGCCGTGTTGTTTTCCCATGTGGGTCCATTTTCTCCATTTTTGGCCCGTTTCTCATTCTTTTTACTCTCCTATGCTCACCTAAGTATAGAACATGAAATTAAAGGATTAGGAGCATCGAATTCTCCAAATCTAAGGAGAAATCATCCATAAAATGTGTTAAGCATGGGGTAAAAATATGTATAAATTACGGTTTATCAATGATTTAGTCGAGTATTGATATGTATAATATATAAATTAGGATAAAGTGAATTGATTTCATAATTATATTATAAACATGTCGTAATGGTTATGTGATTATTCGTTAAGTGAACTAAATGCATGATTATATTCGGGAAATAATAAGTTTAATGGATGAATAGTATATGTGATATTTGTTTTGTACATTGAGGTTAATTGATGATTTTTGACGTGGTAGGAGTGATCCGGCTATGATATGCATATAATAGTATGAATTATGTTTGTTATACTACCTTTAATTAAAATGATTTGATTATGTTTCTTATGTGTTAGTAAAGGTTTAAAATTTTAGTTAAAAGTATATTTGAATGAATGTCGAAATGAGTTAAGGAGTATTTTTTATTAGTAGTTCGGCATTTGTATATATATATAGATGATTGGTCACGTGTTTTGGAAGTGAGTTGAATGATGATTGTTTAGAGATATAAATATTTTGGTTGTGGTTTTATTTTGATATATTGGGAAGATATGACTTGCATTACAATAATTTAAATACATGAGCTCTAGATATGGAGTATATGAATTTAATATGGTTGTTCATAAATCGGCAAAGTATTAATGTTACTTATAATGTAAATTCGGTTATGTCATTCAATAATTTGATGTGTTATGAATTATTTATTGAGATAGGTTGATATGAAATATGCATATATGTAAATGAGAACATATGTTCGTAATGATTTAAATTTGAGGGTAAATTATAGTTAATTTATATGTTAATTAATTTTATTTTCGTGATAGGATATATATATGAAATGATAGGGCTAAATGAAGTAAATTTAATCTTGAGTTTAGTATGATTATTAGTTAATTTTATATTTGAGTAATACATTGAAATAAATGACCAAATGAATAGTGAATTTTTATTGACAAAAAAAGAGTAAAATGATATGATCATGTTTAATTGGTTTGTGAGTAATTTATTGGTTCGGTTATTTTGATATGTATTTATGAATATACTTAGACTTATATATGTGTGGAATGTTTGGTAATGTACTTATGAAACGAAGTATAGTGGATTATAATTTAAGCATTTGATTTTTATGGTTATATGTTTACATTGAGTTAACAAGATATATGGAATAACGAAACGTGTTAGTTTGGTTGTTTTAAAAACAAAAATAATAATAATAATAATAATATAGGACTAACTTGTAATGAAAGTTTGTTCTGAATTGTTTTATGATCGGTAATGCCTCGTAACTCCATTCTGACGGCGGATACGGGTTAGAGGTGTTACAATGATTGTGTTGATTCTGTTTGATTTTCTATTAATAGAACTATTCTATTTTCTTTTTAAAGCTTTTTTTCTTAACAACAAAATTATATTAATGAAATTTTCAAAATCCATTTGTTGATATAATATGAAAATAAATGTTAAGAAATTATACATTAAATATTGTCGGTTAAGTTTTAGATCAATTGTGTTGATGCCGTTTGATAGAAATAAAATAATACAAGTCGAAGGAGATTTCACTTACAACAATTGTGTTGATACTATTTGATTTTCTATTCAACGGAACTATTCTTTTTCTTTTTAAATTTTTTCTTAACAACAAAATTATATCAATGAATTTTTAAAATTAAATGACAAATTACGTTTGTTGATATGATATGAAAAGAAACGTTTAAAAACTACACTAAAAATATTGTTAATTAAGTCTTAACTTGATTGATATCTGCATTGTTTTCCTGTATTGAAGCGCATTATCCTCCTATTCAAGGGTTGAGGAAAAACTATAAGTAGTTCTAAATTTCAGATCAAAAGAACATATATTATAATAACCTATAATAAAATTATTGTTTAAAAGATATAAATATTTATCATTTTATATATAAATTCTATCATCATTTACAAGATAAAGTTTATTTTCGTGAAATCTGATTAAATTCTTAATTGAATATAATATATTTACATTAATATATGAGATTTAATATTTTTAAAATATTTTTAATTCCCAAACCCCTAATTAATGCAAACTCCAAGAGTTTTCGAGAAAAAACTTGATTTTCCAATTTTTTCCAAATTTTTTTAATATAGTTTGTCGAAACCATTTTTATTTTGAAAAACGGGGATCGACTTTAAAAATGAAATATGGAGTTGCCACGAATCTTTTTTTGTTTTGGGTGTGATCGGATCACCTTATAAAATATTTTGTTTTATTAAAACATCGATTTTGGCCTACGAAATTCAAGAAAACGGGTTCGGGAGTCGGCTACGTACGAGGAAGGATTAGCACATTCGTAATGCCCAAAATTAGTACCTAATTGATTAATTAATGTCCTAATATCGAAAATTTGAAAAGATTTTGAAATACAATTCCTTTTAAAAATATTTGAATAATTCGAATTGGATGTTAAGATTCTCTTGTCCCGAAGGAATAAAATATCACATCCAGTACGTTAGGATACGACATTTTAAACCTTCGAAACCAAGATCGTCTCTCGATTTTTAAAACTTATGCATTGAAATTTCAAAAGGATATTTGATTATTTGGTCAAACGAAAAAAATCGAAACTTAGCATGTTAAGGCATGATTTCTCGAATTTTTAAACACGAAATATTTCTTTGTTTTTTAATTTAAGAAAACACGAATTTTTGAAATATGAAGGGATATTTGGCTACTTAGGTTTAACGAGAAAATCGAGACCCCGTAAGTTAGGGTACGATCTCTCGAATTCCCAAAGCGCGAAATATCGCCTTATTTTGAGAAAATTTCAAAGAAGAGCGATTATAAAACCGACTCAAAATGCGTTTATTCGGTTTGTTTGGGATAAAAATGAAACAACTAAAATCGGCCTAAATACGTTGGAATTTAAATCACGATACAATAATAAGAAACAAAAGCATAGTATCGAGCATGAAATAATAATATGTGAGTTCAATATTATACAAATGAATGACAATGATAAAAATACGGATATACAAATCGAAATACACAATAGCAATAATCTCACAACATACCTATTTAAATACTAACATTTATAATCTAAGACTAATGAATAAAAAAATATAACGATTTTAAAAATATAAAGCAAAATAAAAAAATAAAATGTACCAAACTTTCAAATAATAATGAACAATGTTAAAACAAATAATGTAAAAGAAAATCAAATTGAAATTGACAATATAAAGAACAATTTAAAAAATAAATCATATGTATAAAAATTTTAAAGTGAGTAATACATGTAAAAGTTTGAAATAAATCATAAAAATAAGAATAAAAATAAATAATATGTAAAATAATAATATATAAATTAATTTTAAAATAAGTATTATGTAAGAAGAAAGTTAAAGTAAGTAATATACAAATATATATATATATCAATCTAAAATAAATAATATACATAAAATAAAAGTAGTTTAATATAAATAATATATATATATAAAATAATGCAATAGAGTGTTTAAAATGAACATCATATAAATCTTTAAAACAAAGAATATACATAAAAGAGAATTTTAAAATAAATAAATTATATAATAAAATAATTCAAAAAATATACAAAAGAAAATAAAAAAAAAACAGCTAAAACAATGTGAAATCAATAATATAGTTCAAAACAATATGTTAAAACAATTTTCAAAAATGAATAATAAATAAATTATAAAGAATAAAAAAACATAAACTGAAACTTTAAAAACTCAATTGAAATAAAAACAAAATGTAACGCCCCCACGCCCGAAATCATCACCGGAGTCAAGCTTGAGGTGTTACTAAACTTATCTTACCTTTTAAACAACTCTAAATCATTTATTTTAATTTTCGGAATAAACTGTTTTTCTGCATCATAGTTACTTAAAAATTCATTTCTCGAGTTTCAAAACTCGAAATTAAGATCCGTAAATTTTTAATGAAACTAGACTCATATATATATCTACTAATTTTTTTATAGAATTTTTGACTTAGCCAATTAGTACAGTTTATTAGTTAAAGTTTCCCCTGTTTCAAAACTCGACTGCACTGACCTCTTCTTACTACGAACCATTTTTCTTCCTGTACAAAATTCATATGACTAAGTCGTTTGTTTCTCTCAAAACTAGATTCAACAAGAATTCTAACCATATAAATTATACCTTCTAATTAGTTTTGTACAATTTATGGTGAATTTCCAAAGTTGAAACAGGGGATCCAGAAATCGCTCTGACCCTATTTCACTAAAACTCATATATATCATAAAATATAATACTTTTACCTGTTTTGCTTATTCCATAAGAAAATATACATAATAAGCTTTAATTTCATATATTATTCATCTTCAAACTATGTTTCTACAATTTTTAGTGATTTTCAAAGTTACATCATTTCTGTTACTTGAATCTGTTTTAGGTTACTTTCACATTTTTCATAATTTTCATGTGATAATCATCATTCAATCATACATATTAATAAACATGTATATCATCAGCTATTTTCTTAGCTAATCACTAGCAAGTATTTACACATCATTTATTATTCATATTATACCAAAAGTAGCTAAGTTTCTATACATGTCATACCCAAAACAAAACGTCTAGTTATACCGAGTTATTTCTTTGATAGTGTGATCGGCCTCCGACATTTCCTTCGATCCCCGAGTGACTAGATAAGTACTATAAGAAGAAGAAAATAAAGAGATTAAGCACTAGGCTTAGTAAGCTTACAAGCAAATAAATCACAACATTCAACATAATGGATAATTATGCATAATATCATCTAACATCATAAATTTCTTTACTTCTCAATTTCTATCTTCTTCTTTATTCCCTTTACCTTCTTTCTTACCTGACCTTTCCTTTTTCATAAGTATAATCTACTTTTCCTTTGCTGTTAATTCACTGTAATTTAACTCGTATCCTGACCCATTGAACCACTCGGAATACTAAGGATGCTAGGGTCGTTCCTGTTTATCAATATCCTGCCAATGCCATGTCTTTGACATGGACTTACATGAATTATTCCTGTCTCCAATGCCATATATAATATGGACTTACATGGCTCAATCCTGTCTCCAAAGCCATATTTCTAATATGGACTTACATGGCTCATTTCTCATTCGTCTGTCAACCCTAATATCCTAACATTCCTAGGGTTCAACCGGGGCTTTCTAACACTTTTTTTCTGTCTCTTCACCTTAAATTCGACTTTAAATATTTTCATAACATAATATATAAATGCTGGAAATTGACAATAATAATGTAAAATAAAAGAATATTGCATTTATTTACTGTAAACTTACCTTGATACAAAATGTGACTAAACCTTACTATTTAGTCCTTTACTTTTTTTTTCCTCGTTCTTCTTTGGATTCTTGATCTATAATATAAAATATTTCTACTCATTAGCATTTATTTGATTTCTATTTCACTTCACAATTTATGCTGTTCAAAATTCGAAATTGCACTTTTACCCCAAAATTTACAGCTTTTACAATTTAGTCCTCGCTCAATTCACCCATCAATTGAACTAATTTTTTCTAAATTAACACTTTTATTTTATCATTATAAACTATTTCACAGCCTTTGATATTCTGAATTTCAACACCAACATCTAATTCACAATTTTGCTCACAATTAGGTCCTAAATACCATTTTCTATCAAAATGACTTAATAAAACAACCTTAATATGAAATTAGAACTTCAATTTCATAATAATTCATCATAAACTACCCTTACTCAGCCAGGGTAACTTCCAATTTCACCCACCAAATCAAAAACTAATGAATTAGATGATTGGACCTAATTGTAAAAGTCACAAAAACATAAAATTACTAAGAAATAGTAAAATTGAACTTACATGGTGCAAAAATATGAAAAACCAGCATAGGAGACCTGCTACTGCGTTTCTAGCTGAGAAAGATGAAGAAATGTCTAGATTTTCAATTACATCATTTTTTTAACTATTAACTTTTATGCTAATTCCAATTTTGTCCCTTGTTCACATTGTTTTCTTGCTTATTTCATACCCAAACCGTCCAGCCATTAAACTTTGGGTCTAATTGCTCTTTAAATCCATCTTTTAAATACTTAAGCTATTTACTCACAATTTAACAAATTTTGAGCTATTTTCGCTTAGTCCTTTTAATTAATTAGCTATCCAAACATCAAAATTTTCTAACTAAACTTTAATACTAACTCAATGATACTTCATAAATATTTATAAAAATATTTATAGCTCGATTTTAAATTCGAGGTCTCGATACCTCGCTTTTGACCCGTCGACCTAATAAATTATTTTAATTCACTAATTTCACCATTTCACAAATTCTTCTAAATTCTTACTTGACTCATAAATATTAAGTTACTATCTTGTTCAATCTTATTTGTCCGATTTAGTGATCTCAAATCACCATTTTGACACCACTGAAAATTAGGCCGTTACATTCTACCTCGGATTTGTGGTTTCGCAACCATCGTTCCGCTTAGGCCCTATTTCGGGATGTTACATTTCTCCCCTTTAGGGATTTTCGTCCCAAAATCTTACCGTGAAGAGATTTTGGTACTATTTTGTATAGCCTCTTCGGGTTCCCATGTAGCCTCGTCTACCCCATGTCTATTCCATAGTATTTTCACAAGTGCAATACTTTTGTTCCTTGATTGCTTTACCTCTCGAGCTAGAATCTTTACCGGTTCTTCACCGTAAGTCATGTCCGTTGAATCTCAACCTTTGTCTAAGAAATCACATGTGACGGATCTGAATGATAACGACGTAGCATAGACACATGAAATACATTTTGAATCTTCTAAACTCAATCGGAAAGCTAACCAATATGCTAATGGTCCGACTCTCTCAATCACTTCAAACGGTCCAATAAAACATAGACTTAGTTTGCCTTTCTTGCCAAATCGAGAACTTTCTTCCACGGGATACTTTCAAAAAAACTTTGTCACCAACTTGATATTCGATCTCTTTTCTTTTTAAATCAGATATGACTTCACCGTCTCTGTCTTTTAAACAATTTCGATAACTTTCACTTTTTCTTCTGCTTTTTAACTAGATCAACCTCAGAATCCGGCTTTCTTTAAGCTCATCCAATATAAAGGTGTGCGACATTTACGTCCATACAAAGCTTCATAAGGTGCCATCTTCAAACTCGATCGATAACTATTATTGTAGGCAAACTCTACTAATGGTAAATATTTTTCCCAACCGCCTTGAAATTCCAAAGACACAACATCTAAGCATATCTTCAAGTACTGAATAACTCTCTCGATCGACCGTCGGTTTGAGGGTGGAAAGTCAGTACTAAAACTCAACTTTGTGCCCAAAGCCTTCGTAATTTCTTCCAAAACCGTGAAGTAAATCTTGGATCTCTGTCTAAAATGATCGATAATGGTACCTGTAGTTTGACTATCTCCGATATATAACTCGCCAACTTGTCAAGTGAATAATCCATACTGACCGGATAAAATGAGCCGACTTCGTTAACTTATCAATCACAACCTATATCGCATCTTTCTTTCTCGTGTACGGCAATCCTGTCACAAAATCCATAGTAACTCGATCCCATTTCCACTCGTGGACTAGCACAGTCGCAATAAACTCAAGGTACCGATGTTCAAATTTTATCTGCCGACAGATCAAACATCTAAAACAAACTCGAAATGTCCTTTTCATTCCTACCCACCAAGACATTTTTTTTTAAATCATTATACATCTTTATACTACCGGATGAATAGACAAAGAACTACTATGTGCTTCCTGTAAAATCTTTCGAATAAGCTCATCATTCTTCTATGCATACCTGTCTCGGAACATCAAACAACCGCCGAATCGATCCGAAAATCGACTCTACATCCGACTCAGACCGATCTCTTTTGGTTAACAACTCACCGTCATTTTTTTTAGCTTCACAAATTTCTTCAAGAAACATCGGTTTAGCTCTCAACCCAACTAAGATAAAACCATCATCCGATAAGGCTAGACTAGTGTTCAAAGCTCTTAATGCAAATAAAGATTTCCTACTCAAAGCATCAAGAACAACGCTTTGCCTTACAGGTGATAATCGATCACTAGCTCATAATCTTTAATCAACTCTAACCATCTTCTTTGCCTCAAATTCAAATCTTTTTGAGTCATCAAATATTTCAAACTTTTGTGATCAGTGAATATGTGGCACTTCTCACCGTACAAATGATGTCTCCAAATCTTCAACAAAAAAACAATGGCATAGCTCTAAATCATGTGTCGGATAGTTCTTCTCATGTGGCTTTAGTTGTCTAGAGGCATAAGCAATTACCTTCCCTTCCCGCATAAGTACACAACCAAGTCCATTCATGGACGATCATTGTAAATCACAAACTCCTTACACGGTTCTAGTTGCACTAAAACAGAGCTTTAGTCAATAATGCTTTTAACTTGTCAAAACTCGTTGACACTTCTCATCCATTCAAACTTGACATCCTTTCACAAAGAATCTTGTCACGGGTAGCTATCATGGAAAATCCTCTACAAATCGCCTATAATATCCGGCAAGACCAAGAAAACTTCTAACTTTTGATACATTTCTAGGAGGCTTCCAATCAACAATGGCTGAAATCTTGCTCGGATCAACCTTAATACCTTCACCAAACAATATGTCCAAGAAAACCAACTTCTCGTAACTGAACTCACTTTTGCTGAACTTGACATACAACCGATTATCTTTCGAATCAGAAATCGTTCTCAAATGCTCGCATGCTCGGTCTCATCATGAGAATAAATCAAGATATCATCAATAAACAAAACTACAAACTTATCCAAGTACGGTCTGAAAATTCGGTTCATTAAGTCCATAAAATGGCGGGAGCATTAGTCAAGTCAAATGGCATCACAAGGAACTCATAATGACCATACCTAGTCCGGAAAGCGTCTTCAAGACATCGACTCTTTAACTCACAACCGATAATATCCGGATCTCAAATCTATCTTGAAAACACAGAGCTCCTTCAATTGATCAAACAGATCATCAATTCTAGGCAATGGATACTTGTTCTTTATCATTACCTTGTTAAGTTGCCGATAATTTAAGCAGAATCTCATCGATCCGTCATATTACCTTGTTTCAATTCCAGAATTCCTTTCTCTTCGGTCAATAAACCTCGATCGATGTACTTTTCTACGAAATTCCTCCTAAAAGAAATCCCAAGTGACCTCTCCTTTGGTACAACTGATACAAGTGTCTTCCACCAGTAGTAGGTCGAGTCTCTAAGAAGTGATACTACACATTCCATACATTCCTCGGGTGTACAAGATAACTCATCAAAGACTCTGATAGTATTTTCTAACCAAAATTCTGCTCTTTCTGCATCATCATCTTTTGTTGCTTGGAACTCTTCTACCCCTTGTTTCCTGATTCTATCAACTGGTGGCTTTTCTCTTATCACTGTACCTGTGATTGGGGGAGCTTGAGCTACATGGGTAGCCTGAGAATCATGAGGGGGTGGAGGTCTAACTACCGGATTCGTACGAACGAACTCGGCAAACAAATCATTCAAAGCTTGGAAGAGAGCTTCTCGAGTCACTCCTCCCTGATTAATCACATCGCCTATTCTCGATGGCGCTACCCTTCTACGGAGCAGCGCATTACTTTCTACATCATCATCACCAGCTCACTCGGGATCCATTACAATAAAACAAAATATTTAAAAATCGTCAGGAGTCGTCACACTATCAAAATACAAGTATGGCATGTATAGCTAGACTTTTTCTCACACTAGCTGTTCCGAGAACCGACTAAACCTGCTCTGATACCAATAAATGTAACGCCCCCACGCCCGAAACCATCACCGGAGTCAAGCTTGAGGTGTTACTAAACTTATCTTACCTTTTAAACAACTCTAAATCACTTATTTTAATTTTCGGAATAAACTATTTTTCTGCGTCATGGTTACTTAAAAATTCATTTCTCGAGTTTCAAAACTCAAAATTAAGATCTGTAAATTTTTAATGAAACTAGACTCATATATATATCTACTAATTTTTTTATAGAATTTTTGACTTAGCCAATTAGTACAGTTTATTAGTTAAAGTTTCCCCTGTTTCAAAACTCGACTGCACTGACCTCTTCTTACTACGAACCATTTTTCTTCCTGTACAAAATTCATATGACTAAGTCGTTTGTTTCTCTCAAAACTAGATTCAACAAGCATTCTAACCATATAAATTATACCTTCTAATTAGTTTTTTACAATTTATGGTGAATTTCCAAAGTTGAAACAGGGGATCTAGAAATCGCTTTGACCCTGTTTCACTAAAACTCAGATATATCATAAAATATAATACTTTTACCTGTTTTACTTATTCCATAAGAAAATATACATAATAAGATTTAATTTCATATATTATTCATCTTCAAACTATGTTTCTACAATTTTAGTGATTTTTCAAAGTTACATCATTTCATTACTTGAATCTGTTTTAGGTTACTTTCACATTTTTCATAATTTTCATGTGATAATCATCATTCAATCATACATATTAATAAACATGTATATCATCAGCTATTTTCTTAGCTAATCACTAGCAAGTATTTACACATCATTCATTATTCATATTATACCAAAAGTAGCTAAGTTTCTATACATGCCATACCCAAAACAAAACGCCTAGTTATACCGAAGTTATTTCTTTGATAGTGTGATCGGCCTCCGACATTTCCTTCGATCCCGAGTGACTAGATAAGTACTATAAGAAGAAGAAAATAAAGAGATTAAGCACTAGGCTTAGTAAGCTTACAAGCAAATAAATCACAACATTCAACATAATGGATAATTATGCATAATATCATCTAACATCATAAATTTCTTTACTTCTCAATTTCTATCTTCTTCTTTATTCCCTTACCTTCTTTCTTACCGACCTTTCCTTTTCATAAGTATAATCTACTTTTCCTTTGCTGTTAATTCACTGTAATTTAACTCGTATCCTGACCCGTTGAACCACTCGGAATACTAAGGATACTAGGGTCGCTCTCGCTCATCAATATCTCGCCAATGCCATGTCTTTGACATGGACTTACATGAATTATTCTGTCTCCAATGCCATATATAATATGGACTTACATGGCTCAATCTGTCTCCAAAGCCATATTTCTAATATGGACTTACATGGCTCATTTCTGTTCATCTCACAACCCTAATATCCTAACATTCCTAGGGTTCAACCGGCTTTCTAACACTTTTCCTCTCATCACTTCACCTTAAATTCGACTTTAAATATTTTCATAACATAATATATAAATGCTGAAATTGACAATAATAATGTAAAATAAAAGAATATTGCATTTATTTACTGTAAACTTACTTTGATACAAAATGTGACTAAACCTTACAATTTAGTCCTTTACTTTTTCTTTTCCTCGTTCTTCTTTGGATTCTTGATCTATAATATAAAATATTTCTACTCATTAGCATTTATTTGATTTCTATTTCACTTCACAATTTATGCTGTTCAAAATTCGAAATTGCACTTTTACCCCAAAATTTACAGCTTTTACAATTTAGTCCTCGCTCAATTCACCCATCAATTGAACTAATTTTTTCTAAATTAACACTTTTATTTTATCATTATAAACTATTTCACAGCCTTTGATATTCTTAATTTCAACACCAACATCTAATTCACAATTTTGCTCACAATTAGGTCCTACATACCATTTTCTATCAAAATGACTTAATAAAACAACCTTAATATGAAATTAGAACTTAAATTTCATAATAATTCATCATAAACTACCCTTAATCAGCCAGGGTAACTTCCAATTTCACCCACCAAATCAAAAACTAATGAATTAGATGATTGGACCTAATTGTAAAAGTCACAAAAACATAAAAATTACTAAGAAATAGTAAAAATTGAACTTACATGGTGCAAAAATATGAAAAACCAGCATAGGAGACCTGCTACTGCGTTTCTAGCTGAGAAAGATGAAGAAATGTCTAGATTTTCAATTACATCATTTTTTTAACTATTAACTTTTATGCTAATTCCAATTTTATCCCTTGTTCACATTGTTTTCTTGCTTATTTCATACCCAAACCGTCCAGCCATTAACCTTTGGGTCTAATTGCTCTTTAAATCTATCTTTTTAAATACTTAAGCTATTTACTCACAATTTAACAAATTTTGAGCTATTTTCGCTTTAGTCCTTTTAATTAATTAGCTATCCAAACATCAAAATTTTCTAACGAAACTTTAATACTAACTCAATGACACTTCATAAATATTTATAAAAATATTTATAGCTCAATTTTTAAATTCGAGGTCTCGATACCTCATTTTTTACCCGTCTGACCTAATAAATTATTTTAATTCACTAATTTCACCATTTCACAAATTCTTCTAAATTCTTACTTGACTCATAAATATTAAGTTACTATCTTGTTCAATCTTATTTGTCCGATTTAGTGATCTCAAATCACCATTTTTGACACCACTGAAAATTAGGCCGTTACATTCTACCTCGGATTTGTGGTTTCGCAATCACTGTTCCGTTTAGGCCCTATTTCGGGATGTTACACAAAATCAAAAGGATACTTTATAAACAAATCAAATTATTAAAACAGAGTCAAGGACCAAAATAAAATGCGCACAAACAAACGAGGATTAAAAATGAAAATGTCCCAAATCCCAAAACGCAGCGTTTAAACGCGGACTAAGTTGAAATGGCGCACAAATTCCAGGGAAAAATAAAAAATACAAAAGAAATAGAAATAGGGCTCAATTAGATGGAAGTGAAAAAAAGAGGGACCAATAACAAAAATTACCCCTTTAGGATGAAAACGCGTGGACCCTACCTGCGGGTCGAGTCAACGTGCGGACCTTTAGCTTTCAAAACGGTGCCGTTTTTTTTATTTATAAAAACTAATTTTTAACCTTAAAAATCATTTTTACCGAAACCAAAAATTTAAAAATGGGGGCAAGCCATTTTCCTTGCTAGGTTTTCGGTCATGTGCCGATTGACCACCGCCGCACCACCACTATATCTGGTGGTCGGCCATGTGCGAAGAGGGTCCTTAACTCTGCTTAAACCATGCTCGAAGGCTTAACCATTTTTTAGCATTAGAAAAATAAAAAAGAGGAGACCCAACCCTTTTTAGATTCGATTTCGGAGGAGACGAGGCTCCAACAATGAACCCACAAGTGAGTCCCTTCCATCGTTTTGTTTTTTACATGCAAAGGAAACAAAATGAAAAACTAAAGAAAAGAAAAGAAATCGAAAGAAACAAAATTGAAATCTCAGATCACCTTCAGTTCTTTGAGTGATTTGTATTCGTATGTATGCGTAAAAAATGTGAAAAAAATTCCCCGTACACTCTTTAAAATCGGCTTTATATAGCCGAAATAAAAAATAAAATTTACAAATTTCTCATTTTCTGCTCTATTTGTTACTGTTATTTTTTTACTGTTTGTTATCCCCACTGTTATTTGCTATCAATCTGTGTTGCCGTTATTCTATTTCGCAGGTATGTGCGGTGTGGAGAAGCCGTTCGTGGGCAGCGGCGTAAGGCCCGTTGCTAGGGTTCTCAGCAGTCGAAATTGTTTGGGTTGCCTGGGCTTGTTTTGCGTATTGGGCCATTGGGTCCGAGTCTTGTATTTTGTTAGGGTAGTCTCAATTTAGGTTTGGGTTAAAATTGGGCTTAAGGGGTTTATTTAGTAATTTGGGTTATAAGTATAAATGTGATTTGGGCTAGTATGTAAATGGACTGGACTAATTTATTTAATTTTATAATTTTTGGTTTTTTTGTTTTTTTTATATGGACCCGGAAAAAATTTGGGCCTTACATAGTTGGTACATGAATTTGTATTCTGTCAATTAGGTTGATACTTTTGTGATAATACTATTAGTTTGTATTGACGTAGCATTGTTAGCCAATCCGGTGGTGCCATGTGACAACATAAATAAAAGTAGAAAATCTTTAAAATATATAAATTAATAAAAAGTGTAACTTTTTTCACATCAAGAATAAACTGGACAAATATTTGTCCAAATGTGCTTTTAGTACTTTTATGTTTTTATAAAATATTAGTTTTAAGTTATTATTTTGAAATATATATAAATTATAAATATTTATTAAAACCTATAATATTTTAAATATATATAATTATAATGTATAATATAAAATTTATAAAAAATTTAAAACTCATAAAAAATATAAATATATAAAATAACTAAAATTTATAAAATAACTAAAAAGCACCTTTAGAATGAATCAATAAATGGTTGTTTACACTTCTTGATGTAAAATTTTTTTATGCCTTTATTGATTTATATATATATTATTTTTTAAAAATTATATATATTTTTAATTTCGAAGTAATAATTGTAGGGCCCAATTTAGCCTGGAGCCCATAAACCAAAAACCAAATAAGAACAAAACCCTAAAACCTCAACCCAAACCCTAAATACTCATTTACAACGCGGCCCAATTAGCCTACGAACCTAAAACATTTCAGCAAGGGAAACCCTAACAGCCCCTTTGCGCCGTTTCAGCAAATAGCGTGCCCCCTCACGCACCAGGCACCACCATCCCGTGACGTGCGCTGATCCACCACGCCACGTCAGAGACGTGTTCAATCACGCACCTGCAAACAAACACAAAAAAAGGGACAGCAGCAAAAAGTTGTTTTTCTCCCCCCTTTCCGTTCGGCTATAAAACCGAAGAGGATCGAATGTAAAAAGGGACCTTTTTTTCGGTTTTTTACGAATACAGTAACAGATATACACACCAAAAATCAATAGAAAAGATTTTAGTGCAAAAGAAATCCAAAAGGTGATTTTAGATTCAACTGTCCTTGATTTTACGTTTTCTTTTGATTCTATTTCTTTTATTTTTTCCATTTGAATTTTAAAACATTTGAAAATAGAAAAAGGGAAAGATTTATCTTACGAATAGGCTGTGGAGTTCCGTTTGCTTCACTGAAGTCGGAGCTTTAAAGGGGTTTTATAGCCAAGAATGTCGGCCCTCGAAACTTGAATCTGCTGGATGCCGTTTAGGGTGGCAGATCGGCATTCAAAGAGAGGGATTAAAGTCAGCTAAGGGGAAAAATTAAGAGAGAAATAAAAAGGGGCTAGGGTTTCTTTTAAAAAAAATGACAGAATGCCATTCAATTGTTTTTTTTTTTAGTTTTTTAAATGGCAAACAAAACGGCGCCGTTTGGGAGGGATGGGATCCGCGCTTTTGTGCTTTGAAGGGGAAATTTATGCGGCTGGTCATCCCTTTTTGCGCCGACTTTCGATTTGACCCAGTTTTAATTTCATTTGTTTTTTAAAAATTGCCACTGGATTTTGCACGTAGATTCAATGTGGTCCGCGTTGAAACGTCGCGTTTGGAGGGCTTGGGATATTTTCCCTATCAGTCATTCCCCTTTACACGCGCGTCTACTTTGATCCTAGTTCATGATTTGTTATTTCTTTGCATTTTATAATTTGCACCCCATGTTTCGTTTCGATTTTAATTAAATCCCAAGCCTTTTACAACTCTAATTACTTTTAGTTTTTTTTTTTGTTTTTAAATATTTTATTTACTTATTGTATTATTCTCATTATTATTATTTTGTTTTTGTTTATTATTTTACATCTGTACATACTTTTCAATATTGGATTGCTAATTAATATTATCATTGTTATTATTATTCTTACTATTATATATTATTGTTATTATTCTTACTATTATATGTTATTATTATTATCGTTACTATTATTTATATACATTATTATTATTACTATTATTTTTCACTATTATTATTTTACTATTATTTTTATATACTATAGTGGTTCATTAATATTACTATTATTTTTCGTTATTCTTATTGTTTTTTTTAAAAAACCTTTCATATAATGTAGTTTTAAAATTATGTATGATATTTAATTAGATCACCTTTATCTATTACTATATACACAAAATTTATATTAGCTTTATCTACGTACATTATAAATCTCATGTTGTTTTATATTTGATTTTCTTAATAATTTACTTATATACAATTTATTTCTTTTAAAGATCCTATTTTACCATATTTTTTAAACACTCTCATCAATTATTATTTTCTATATATTATTTTTATTTTCATTCATTTTATAACCACCGCATTTGAAAATTCTCTCAATATAAGGAAATATTTTGTGTTTAGGAGTCCGAGAAATCGTGCCCTAACGTGCTGGGTTTCAATTTTTCTTTCAACCGAATAACTGAATATCCTTTTGAAATTTCACCCATCTTTTCTTAAGTTAAAAAACAAGGCAATGTTTCGTGTTTGGAAATTCGAGGAATCATGCCCTAACATGTTGGGTTTCAATTTATGGTTGGACCAAATAACCTAATACCCTTTTAAAATTTCGTTGCGTGTTTTGGAAATCATGAGATGATCTCAGTATTTGAGGGCTTGAAATATCGTGTCCTAACGTGCTGGATGTAGCATTTTATTCCTTCAGAATGAGTGAATCTTAAAATCCAGCTCGCGTTGTTCTCACATTCTTAAAGGGATCGTTTTTTAAGAGCTATTCTAAATTTTCAACATTAGGACATTAATTAATCGATTAGGTACCAATTTTGGGCGTTGCGGGGGTGCTAATCCTTCCTTGTACGTAACCGACTCCCGAACCTGTTTTCTTGAATTACGTAGGCCAAAATCGATGTTTTAATAAAATAAAATGTTTTACAAGGTGATCCGATCACACCTCGAAAAAAGATCTGTGGCGACTCCATTTTTGTTTTTAAGTCGAATCCCGTTTTTTAAATAAAAAATGGTATTGACAGCTTGGCGACTCCACTAGGAAAAATAAGAGAGTTAAGCCGTAAAATTGATTGTTTTCTGTCATTTTATTGAAAATTGAAAATTTGGTTTTTAACGTATCATTCTTTTATTGCTTTTGATGGGTTTTATGGTTTTGGTCATTTTATTCGTGTTTTGCATTTTGAGTTTTTTATGTCTCCTCGCATCATCTTGCATGACCATTGTGGTCGCACCTTTTTTAGTGGGAGTGAGAAACTATGCCTTCGTGAGGCTTTCACCTCCGCATGGGCTAGTGGACTGCTTCCGGGATACATCTGTACCTATGTCTTTGTGAGGTTTTCACCTCCGCATGGCCATAGGGAAATTTATTCCCCTGAACTGAACTCAATCCACATGAGCTTGTAATGGGTGAGGGTTGAGGAATCTGCTGGTTTAGGTGCCCTTTTCTTAGAACCGAGCCACATATAGTGAACTCTAAAAGCCAGCCCTAGATAGAGCTATGTTGAACCGTAGCGATTATCCAGATAGGTGTTTGATTGTTTTTTATTTGCTTTGTTTTTTATTTTTCGATACTAACTTGCTGTGTTTTGTTGTGGTTATGTTTGCATGTCATTTCATATTAAAGAGGTGTCGATTTCTGTTCGGTTACTAAATTATAAAGTTGGTTATGGAAAGCAAATTCCTTGATAAAGTAGAGGATAATACGACTGCCCGTATGTGGTCAGAGAAGATGCAACTTGAGAAAGGGGATAGCTTAGCAGCGGGCTATATATCGAAGCTCTGTAACTTCGCTCGCATCAATGTGACCCAAAACAAGTTCTAGGAATTGAGGGATATATGGGCCCGTTGGGATGACAAGACTAAGCAGCTGTTCTATCAGAATTATGGCGACTTACCCTACCTGCTCGATATCAGGGTGGACAAGTACTTGTTCTGGGAAATGGCTCAGTTTTGGAACCCGGCATATAGTTGTTTCACCTTTGGGAAGGTTGATTTGGTGCCTACTGTGGAGTAGTATACAACTTTGCTTCGTTTTCCAAAGGTTCAAGTCAACAAAACTTATTCCAAGCTGCTAATGCCCCAGCTTTTATAAAGAAATTAATGAGTATCACCGGGATGAGTGAACAGTGGATTACAGCTCGAATCCAGCAAAAGGGTGATGGTAAATGCATTCCTTGGGTGAGTTTGAGGGACTTGATTGTAGCACATCCAGATACAAAGAGGAAAATTGACATCTTCGCCTTGAGCATCTATGGTTTGGTAATTTTCCCAAAAGTTTTAAGGCATATAGATGAAGCAGTTGCCGACTTTTTTAATCGACTTGACAAACGGGTCACACTAGTATCGACAATTCTAGCCAAGACATTCAAATCTTTGGGTCCATGTCGGAGGGCAGGTGAAGGTAGATTTATAGGGTGCGCGCAGTTATTGCTAGCATGGTTCCACGGTCATTTTTGGAAGGTGGATAAGATTTTCTTATTGGGTTTTTTCTGAGAATTACTCCCCATTAAAGGAGATAACAGCCACGTCCAGGAAAGATGACATATCAGAAGAGAATTGGATTGCGTTCCTCCGAAACCCACAAGAGGAGGACGTTGAGTGGAGAGCTCCTTGGTTGGTTCCTGATGAGATCCCCTATCGGTGTGAGAGTTTTGATTGGGTACCTTTGCCTGGAATTTGGGGAGCTGGTTGATATGCCCCTTTGCTCGTTTTAAGATAGTATAGATCAAGACAGTTTATACCGATGACACATGGACTAGCCCAGAGTGAGTTCTCGTATAGGGAAAATAATTATAAAAAGAAAGTTCGAGAGCTTTCTGATGCTTGGAAACAGACACGCCGAATGAAGGGATTGGCTGTAGGTTCAATGACGACTCCGGAATACAATAGATAGTTGAATAAAAGGGTCAATGATAACATCTCTGGGCTGAGTTTAGAGGGAGTTCGGTCGATGGAAGAATACTTGCAAGTAATCCCTTCCGAGTTAGAAATCATCAAACAAGACTTCAAAAAGAGAAATTCAGAGTTAGGGAAGAAGATAGAGCAATTGGAGGAGGAAAAGTTGCATCTGAAGTTAGACGCCGATGTCTAGAAACTCAAGGCCGAGAATTTAATAAATGGAAAGAGAAAGGTTGAAGAAGACTTGGACAGTTTGAAGACCGATTACAAGAAGTTGCAGATGTCGATGAGAACTGCTAGATTGGGAAAGACATCAGAGCAGTGGCGACAAGAAGTTCAAGATGAAAAAGCTAGAGCTAATCAGTGGGAGAAGAGGTTCTATGATTTTTGAGCACGTGAAAATGCCTTAAAGAAAAGCTTGGTTGAGGGCCAAGATGAGAAGGAGATGTGAGTAGCTCAGGTAGCGGAGCTAAAAAAGGCAATGCATCAGTACCGTGGTCGTAACTCCGACATTAAATTAAGAGCCAGCCTGAGCAGGATCGAGGATTTGAAAGGGAAGGTAAAAGAACTCGAGTCTGCATTATAGAACTATGAACTTCGAATCGAATTGCTTGAGTCGAATAATGAGCAGTGAAAGGAACAGCTCCGTCGATCGCAGGACCAAGTCAGGGATAGAGATTATATCATGGGCGAAGCCGTGGCTCAGATTCGAGAAGTGGCCGATCATCTACAAACCTTAGCGGTTCAAATTGATGTGCTAAGTGTGAAGTATGAGTTAGAGTCAGATCGGGGTCGTGAGCTGGCTTGCCTTCTTAAGAAAGTTAAAACTTTGAGCATTAGGGCAAAGTCGTATATATGATCTATTTTATGTAAAGGATTTTACTTTCTAATAAAGTTTTTTGAATAGAATTGAATCAAAATCGACGTCTCTTTAGTCTTGCATTCATCTCATGCATTTGCATTACATCGCATCATGTGCATTAAACTTCATAAAAGAACCCTAATTAATTAGAAATCGTGTGTAATACCCCGAAAATTTTTACAGTAAAATATTATCCGTGATATAGTAAAATAAGGAAATAAAGTGACAAAAAGGGAAATTTTGAGTTATGTCAATATTGGGAAGTATTTTACGATATATTAATTCAAGAAAGGACTAAATTGCAAAGATGAGAAAAGTCTTGTTGCACAAGAGTAAATACTCAAAATTTAAGGGGTTGAAGTGTAAATATAAAAAAGTTGAAGGACTAATGATGCAAATATTTTAAGGGTGGAATGATCTAGAAACCAAGAAAAATTGATGAATTAGGACCAAATTGAATAGGTGAAAAATTATGAGAGACTAAATCATAATTTTACCAAATTAAGTGATGACTCAAGGATGAAATTCTAAAATATCATGAAGGGCAAAATGGTCAATTAGTAAGAGAGAGAATTCTAGAATGTAATGATTATATTGATGATATTTTAAATTAATAAATTAGATAAACATTATTTTATTAATATTTTTATGATATATTTATTATTATATTATTATTTATTTAGTATAAAAGGAAGAAAAGGTGAAGAATTATCATCACCTTTCCTTTCCCATGCAAACCAACGTAAGAGAAGAAGAAGAAAAGAAGTTTTCTTTCTTTACAATTTAGTTCTTCCACCAAAAATTTATTATTTTCACCTAAAAATTGAAAGAATTTCCATAGCTATCAAGAGAGAAAGATAGCAAGGAGATGATGGGGAGTAAGAATATCAAGTTGGATTCAAGAAATAGAAGTTGGAGGAGAGAGAAAAATCAAGTTAAAGATTGAAGTCAATAAGGAAAGGTAAGAACATCAAGATTTCAATATATTTTTAAGTTTAATATTATTGAAAAAGCATGAAATTGATGTTGATTTAGAGTTTTCTTATATATGGTCTTATGTTCTTGTCATGTTAGTGAAGAGAAAATAAGAGAAAGTAATGAGAAATAACGTAGAAAAAGAAAATAAGGGTGTTATAAACATGGTAATTAATATCTTGCACTAAAATAGTTCTGGACAGCAGCAGTAGTCTAATTTTGAAAAATCACCAAAAATTTTAGAAATCGAATTATAGGATGAATAAAATATGAAATTAAATCTTATTTATTCTAGTTTCTTATAGAATAAATTATGTAATCAATGGAATTTTAAATCATCAGATATAATAAATTTTACGAGACAAGGTCAGAATGATTTCGGGTTCCCCTGTTCTGACTTTGAAAAATCATAAAAAATTGGAGAAAAATAATTATGGGCTTAAATTTATATTTTTAGAATCTTGAATGAGTATAGTTTCAATAGAAATAAACAAGAACATCATTCTAATTCTTTACAAGGAGATAATTAATTTTTAGTGAAGAAGGGTCACAACTGTCAGACAGCAGAATAGGGGTAACTTTAAAGAATAAACTGTACTTATTTATTAAACAAAAAATTATGAAAATTTTATGGTAAGAATATATATGAGTCTAATTTCATGGAAAATTAGCGGATATTAATTTTGAGTTCTAGAGTTCCAGATATAAATAATTTAGTGACTATGACACAGATGGACAGCTTGAATATTCATAAAAGTAAATAATAAAGATTATAGATAATGTTACTTACAAGTGCATTATATACATTAAGGATGTGGAATGGAGAGTAAGAGGAGGAAAATATATATGAATATTCAGCTAGCATGGCTAATTTGCATGTTTTAGGCTTAAGGACTAAATTGAATAAAAGAAAAACTTCAGGAGGCAATTTTGTAAAAATGTCAAAATGACCAAATTGAAGGGAATGAATTGTTTTATTATCTAAATTAATAAATTGAATGAAATTTTCAATTTAAGATCGGGTGAAATTTGGGAAAATGGTAAATTACCAAAATGTCCCTGAATCTTGATATTTCTGCAATTTCGCTAGGTAAGTTCGTATAACTTGAATTATATTCTTAAATGCTTGAAATGTATGTTTTTGATATGAATATGATTTGAATGTTCATTGTATGAAAATTGATGAAACATTAACATATTTGATAAAAAGGGGAAGAAATCTCGGTTGAATGAAAGGAAAATTCGATGGATCTCTGAAAAGGAATTGACGGTAAAAAGGATCTAGCCCCGACGGGTGATCCTATCCTAGTATAGCCCTCTCGAAGAATACGTGTAAATAGATTTAGCCCGGACGGGTAATTCGAATTAGGGTCTGAATTTAGCCTGGACTGGTAATTCAGATCCAAGTTTATTAGAGTAATTGTCGTTGCAGAGGATTTAGCCTGGACTGGTAATCCAAACAATACTCTATGAGCTTATATTACAGGGGATTTACCCTGGACTGGTAATCCCACTGTAAGGATGAGGTTCACTGGAGTGCTCTCTGATATGAAATGTGTAAGACCATGGTTGAAAGATACCATGACAACCTAATATGAAATGTGTAAGACCATGGTTGAAAGATACCATGGCAACGTGATATGAAATGAATAAGACCATGGTTGAAAGATACCATGGCAACATAACGGGAAATGAATAAGACCATGGTTGAAAGATACTATGGTAGCATGACATGAAATGAATAAGACCATGGTTGAAAGATACCATGGCAACATGACAGAAAATGAGTAAGACCATAGTTGAAAGACACTATGGCATCATGTCAAAGATAAATAAGACCGTGGATGGGAGACGCGATGACATCTATTGAACAATTGATATTCAGGTAATATGTATCAGATGACGAATGGTTATATGAAATGGTTGTGTGAATTGTTTATAAGAACTGGTCATATGGAAATATATGTACAAAATAGTTGTATGAAATAATTATGAAGATAGATAAACGAAATAAGAATTAAATACACGAAATATAATTTATGTTAAGTTTGATATAAACTTTACCTAATAAATATACATAAAATATATGGAAATAATGGAGCATGAAATATTGATATAATGAAATGATTGATAAATACTTATGAAGAACGGTAAGAGAATGATATGTTTCATGACATGTACATATATGATTATCTTTGATATGTTGATACAAGGAAATTATGTAAGTAAAGACAATTATTAAACTCAAGTGTGACATGTCAAGAAAATAAGTATATCAATGTTGAATTTATATGAAATATGTGCAAGTATACTAACAATGATGTTGTTTGACGCTTAGACAAGCGTCAAACTATTGATTGAATGGTAACATTTTTAATTATAAGAAGCATTGAAATGGTAAGTACTTAGATGAAAATAAAATTTAAATTGCGAAATTTTTTTTATGATCCCGATTTAATTCCGATTGGTTTTTAATGTATGTTTGGGGCTTCGAGGGCCCAATAGAGAGACGTTATGATTATTTTCAAAATACGAATAATAAATGACTCAGAATTATCTGAAAATGTTCAGTAAACTCCGGTAATGCCTCGTACCTATTCCGGCAATGGATACGGGTAGGGGGTGTTACATCGTGTTATAGTTATCCTGGAACATCACTACTACACACAGAGAAAAACTAAAGTTATGGATCAAAAGTTGGAAAAACTGGAACAAATGCAGAAAAAGATGCAGGAGCGGCTGCAAGCACAGATGCAAGAGCAACTAGCCAAGATTCAACAAGATATGAAAGATCAGATGCTAGAATCGCAGAAGAACATGATGAATCAGCTAACTCAGTTACTGCTCGGAGGGCCAGGAAAAGGGAAGAGCCCTATGGTCAACCTTGGGGATGTCAATGAGGACCTTGTCTACCCACCGGGTTTTGCCCCAGCAAATACCCTAATGCGGCCCAACGCATATCCACCTAGGGTGTCTGTCAATATCAGTCCACAGCATCAAGCCGGTATCTCGGCATTAACGCACTTCCCGATAGGTTCAGGCACCGGAGACAATCCGACAAATCCTGGTGTCCTTGATCTGGATAACATGGCAGAAGTAGAAAGGGCAAAAGGAGAATTTCCAAAGTAGCTGGAAGATCGATACAAATGGCTGGAAGAGAAGTTCAAGGCACTGGAAAATGCTGATTATCAGTGTGGTATGGATGCTAAGGAGTTGAGTTTGGTTCCGGATCTATTGCGCCCTTCAAAGTTTAAAATGCTGGAGCTTGAGAAATACAACGGAACCAGCTACCCTAAGGCCCACATCATGATGTTTTGTCAGAGGATGACTAGTAATGTCAACAATTATCAGTTATTAGTTCACTGCTTCTAGGATAGTTTAACTGGGGCTACGGCCAAATGGTACAATCAGCTGAATCGCACCCAAATCAAATCATGGAGGGACTTAACATAAGCCTTCATGAAGCAGTATGGTCACGTGACAGAAATAGCATTTGACAGGATCACATTACAGAATATGGAGAAAAGGTAGAGTGAAAGTTTCAGGCAATATGCTCAGAGGTGGAGGGGAAGTTGCTACACAAGTCCAACCACTACTGCTGAAAAAAGAAACAACTATGCTCTTCATTAATACTTTGAAAACACCCTTCATTAATCACAAGCTGGGCAGCGCAACTAAAAGTTTCACGGACATAGTGATGTCTGGTGAAATGATAGAGAATGCGATAAGGTGCGGGAAGATAGAGGCTGGGGAAAGCACCAGGAAGTCAGCCCCGAAGAAGAGAGAAAATAAAGTCAGTAATATGAACATGGGTTATGTAAAACCAGTCGCAGTTAATCAATCGAGAATGATGGCTACGGGCCAACAAGCATCGCCAAGACAGAAGCCCAATACCAAACAAAGCACGGAGAAGCTTCAGTTTATTCCCAGTCCAATAACGTGTCAGGAGCTGTGCAATAGCCTATTTGATGCGTACGTTGTAGCCCTTTTCTACTTAAAACTGTTGCAACCTCCATATCCCAAATGGTACGATGCAATTACTCAATGTGAATACAATGTGGGAACAGTGAGACACTCGATAGAGAACTGCCTCTTTTTCAAAAGGTTAGTCGAAAGGCTCATCAATATGGGCGTTCTGAAGTTCGACAAGGCACCTGGTGTAGGAAATCTGTTACCCAATCATACTGATAATAAGGTGAACGCAATAATCAACAATGCGGGGAAAAGAATCAAGTTGAGTGTACAAAAGATTAATTCATTAAGGATTAAAGTGAATGGAAGTCATGCACCGGTAGGAAACACGAAAAGAGGTGGTGAGTCCATCGGACCGCTATACCAAGCTCCTTCGGATCCAATCCTAGACATGCATACCGCCATTGCCACACCTTAACGTCATGGATATTTCTAGGAAACCGATTTGATTAAGTCATTTTAGGAAAAGTGATTAATTTTGGAAAATACTTTCATTCGGAAGCTTTGCTTGTTGTCGTGTTATTTTGAAATCAATTGTTGTTTTTGAAAACGCCTAAAGCTATCCAATTTCAACAGTTAAAATAAGTATTACCTATCTTAGTAATACATATTAAAACCATCAAAAATAATTAAGCGGCCTTATTACATTTAAAAGCCCAAAAATTCAAACGTAAATAAAAGGATGTCCAGTTCACGGAAGAAAATCAAACTTTCGAGCGGGTGGCCACTCCGAATTCCCTCACGACTCTAAGCCCACTATGGTTGGGGATTTCTGCGTGGATGAAAATAAAAGGGTGAGTTTGGGGAAACTCGGTGTGTAAGGAAAACCCATTCAAAGCCCAAGTCACTCAAGCCTATTGGGCCTAAGCCCATTCAGTAACATGGTGGTCTTGGGCGAGCCCTTTTCAGATTATAATAAACGGGCCTTAGCCCTTATTCAGATAATGATATGGCCCATAGGCCCATTTCAAAATACATGCAACATCAAGAAACATATGCAAGCCCATTTGGGAGACTACTCAACCCACCAACCACTACACTCCACCGTACCAGCCATACACTCCATGTGGGAATAGCTCAACCCACCCAAATTTAACACTCCACAGCTTCTTGAGATTGTTTGCTCGATTATCAATAAATTGAGGCAAAGCCTCCAAAGACGTGGACAAGCCACTTTCAGTATTTCCTCGTCAATATCCCAATCCCATGCATCGATAATAACAACATGGCATGCAATAAATAACAACGATCAAACATGCATTTAGGTCAATTTAACCTAGGGGTATTTCAAGAATTTATCTACTAGGGGTAAAGCGTAAATTTAACACTTTTAAAGGTATTTCAGTAATTTATCTATTTTAGGGTTTTTCATGCATATTCCTACTTTTCACGTACTAATGTAATCACGTCATCGGGGTTCTTACCGAATTGGGCCGTTGGCCCATCATTCTAATTTTGGCCCATTAAGCCCAAAAATATCGAGAACACGAAATCATGCACTTTGCAATCCAAATATTGCAGCTTACCAAAAACATTAATCGATTTACCTCACGAGCATTCGCACACTCAAAATCTACAAAATACCGATTTTCGGCATTTCGACTTTTCGACTTTTGCCGATCTAGACTAAGAAAGAGGTGTTAGTTACACACTGCTTGCGACGATATCTTGTGAAATCCACACACGAACCGCCTACAATTAGATTACTAACACGTTAATCTAACTATTCAAATACAAACTACGTATTAACCCCTTACAATATTCGACCAACCACACCTACAGATCATAGTAAGCTTATAAGAAAACAATAAGCAACTCATTAACAAATTTTTGTCAATGTTTACAACATAATCATAATTTCACTGCAAGCTGTCTTCCTGAGAAATAGTCACTAAATCATTTATAACTGGAGCTACGAAACTCCAAATCAAGTTCCGTTAATTTTCCTTGAAAATAGACTCATATATCTTCTATCCATAAAATTTTCAAAATTTTTGGTTTAGCCAATTAATACCAGATTTTTCTCAAAGTTTCCCATGTTTCACTATTTGACTAATCTGACCACTCTTCATTACGAATCAAATTTAACATTGTACAGAATTCAAAATATATTCTCGTTTATTCCATTTGAAACTAGACTCATTAAGCTTTAATTACATAATTTATTCAAGTTCTAATTCATCTCCCACAATTTATGGTGATTTTCCAAAGTCACGTTACTGCTGCTGTCCCAAGCAGATTTATTACCAAATCACTCTTTCATACACCTATCTTGCATGCATGTTATTTAAACATGTATATCACCAATCAATCATCACATATCTATGATTTTACTTAAGTATAATCTCTATTTCATCATTTTAAAGCACAACATGTTAGCTGATTTTTCCCTTTAACATCTAAGGCACATGCATGCTCATTTGTTTGGCTCAACTTCACCTATCTTCCATTTTTCATCAAAAGAACATGAAACAACAACCATTTCCTTCATTTTAATTCATGACTAAATGCTCACAACACAACTAAAAACCAAAATATGCTTCAAGAGTTAAGGTAGAATCAAGATGAACTCATGAACCTCAAAATAGAAGCAAGGTACCAAGAACTTACCTTCAATTTTCCTCCTCCTAATGACCGAATACTCAAGAGTTTTCTCCTCTCCTTTCTCTTCTCTAACTTTCAGCTATGATGAACAAAGATGGACAAAACTTTGTTCTTTTCACTTCTTTTTCTTTTAATAAAACTTCATATTTCATCCATTTAATTCTTTAAAAGACATGAAATTCTTATCATGAAACATTTACCTAACCCATTATCATGAAACATTTACCTAACCCATTATCATGGAACATTTACCTAACCTATTATCAATTTGTATCAATTTGTACCATAAATTATGGATATCAAGTGCAAATTTTGTCTACAACAACATGATGGCTGGCCACTTCATGTAAAATGGGAGGTTTGTCATGCAAATCCTCCTATTTTGCACTCCTATTTATTTGGCCACTTTAATTTAGCCTATAGCATTTTCAAACATTTTCACATAGGTCCTATTTCATAATTTCACTCCCTTTTTCTTATGGAACAAAAATTAACTAAAATTACTGGGTTCTATCTTAAGCTTGGGCCTTCTAGAGGCCTACTAACATAATTAAACCTATGCCAACATTCACAGGATTCTCGAAAATTGGGCCGTTACAAGAACCCTGTTGAAAGAGGTCTGGAGAAGAATGGTGGAGAGATGTCTAATGCAAGACGTGGGGAGCAAACCTCGAGAAGCGAGGAACTATTGTGAGTTCCATGATGAGGAGAACTATGAGATTCAGAGATGCAGTGAATTTAGGGCCCTGGTGCAGGGTCTAATGGACAATAATGAGCTAGAGTTCTTTGAGTTCGTTGAAGGAGAGGACGTGCGCATCGCAGGAGGAGAGTCAGTAGAAAAGGTCGCTGAGGTCAATCAGCCGATGGTGATCATCTCACAACCAAGAATCAACGAAGCCGGAGCAAAAATTACACTGAAAGTTGTAATTCAGAAAATCGCAGCTTTTCCTTATAAGGATAGCAAAAGGGTACCTTGAAATTATAACTGTAATGTGACATATTTGAGAAAGGAAAGTCTGGTCAGCATGCCAAATACGAAAATTAAGCCCAACAAAGGGAAGTCCCTGATGATTCAACAAGGGGAAGAAAGGTCAGAGCCATTGGTTAATGAACCAGTAACTGAGAATAAAGCCAAAGATTTTTAAATTCCTCAAACATAGTGAGTATAGTGTTGTAGAGCTGCACAAGCAACCGACACACACATCAGTTTTGACTTTACTTTTAAACTCGCTGATACATCGTAACGCGCTGATGAAGGTTTTGAATGAAACCTTTGTCGCTGAAGACATTTCGGTGAACAAGCTAGACCGTCTTGTCAGCAACATAAGTGTCGATAACTTCATTTTATTAAGCGACAATGAGATATCACCAGGGGGCATAGGGTCCTCCAAGGCTCTGCACATCACTACCCGGTGTAAAGGGTATACACTACCAGGGGTATTATTTGACAATGGGTCGGCACTGAATGTCTTAGCCTTGTCCACATTGAACAAGCTACCTATAGATAGCTCTCATATGAAGACATGCCAGAACATAGTGAGAGTATTTGATGGCACCGAAAGGAAAGTAATGGGAAGGATTGAGATTCCCCTTTTGATCGGACCCAATACGTACGAGGTAGACTTCCTCGTGATGGACATCAAGCCCTCTTATAATTGTTTATTGGTGAGGCCCTAGATTCACTCGGTAGGAGCAGTACCATCATCATTGCACCAAAAGCTGAAGTTGGTGACGGAGGGTCGGCTGATAACCATAAATGCAGAGGAGGATATTATCGTATTCGTTACTAGTGATGCACCATACATAGAGAATCTGAGGCAATAGAGTGTTCCTTTCGGTCGTTAGAGTTCGTGAATGCAAACTTTCGTCATCGAATGAGGCAAGGTCCGAATGCCAAAAATATCAGAAGCCACGAGGATGAGCCTACGACTGATGGTAGGAAAATGAGCATTGGCTTGAAGAGGACTCAAAAAATACCTCCATGGACGGGTCGAAGTGCCAGGCTTGGCTGACACGCGGGATCATTTTGGCTTGGAGCATAATCTAAATGCCAAACAGAAGAAGGAAGAGCTAGAAAGAAAGCAGGAGAGACGAAGGGCACGATTGAGTGGGACTGAGGTCAAATGGGAATTAATGACTTTTCTCTATATATCCAATAAATTTGTATTAAAGGGAATACTCCATCTTGAATTGAAGATGACAAGTGAAGGAATGGCTGAAGATATGATAGAAAATTTGAGCATCAATGCCATTTCTGAGGAGAGAAAGATGGAAGGAAACGTATTGGGCATTCACCCCTACGTGCTAGGAAGTGTTATGAACAACTAAACTGCGGAGGAAATTCTTGTATTTTTTATAGCTAATATAGAGTAATGTTTAAAACACACTTGTTTTTTTAAGCTTAGAAACAATAAGAATCTTTTGTGAAAAAGCTAATGTTCAAACATCTTTATTTTCAATAAGAAATGCATTTTTGAGTCTCATGCCGGGCGAATATTCTTTTGTTCTCTCATTTCATTCATAACCATATTATACAAATAAGCCACTCTTAGATTCATTCTTTGGATATTCTTTCATGCCTACAATAAGTCTCCAGATATCAATGATACGAGCGACGCTGCTACGGACCCAGAGTCCCCTTTTGAGCGAGATAGGTGCTTAGAGGAATCTTAGGATTTTGAAAATGATCAAGACTGTAGGTTATCTCTAGATTTGTTAAGAATGGTAGAATAGAAAGAGAAACAGATTCTTCCTCATAAAGAGACAATCAAGAATATGACTTTGGAGGACGGGAAAGAGGTGAAAATTAGAACTTGCATAACCGAGGAAACAAGGCAAGACCTCATTAAACTATTGCAGTAGTTCAAAGATGTCTTTGCATGGTCGTATCAAGACATGCCTGGTTTAAGTGCTAATATTACAGTACACCGTGTCCCCATAAAGGAGGAATACAAGCCAGTTCAACAGAAGCTCCGAAGAATGAGACCCGATGTCGCAGTAAAAATAAGAGAAGAGATCAAGAAGCAATTTGATGCAGGTTTCTTATAAGTGGTGAATTACTCGGAATGGGTAGCCAATTCCGTCCCCGTCCCTAAGAAAGATGGAAAAGTGCAGATGTGTGTAGATTATAGAGACCTAAACAAGGCCAGCCCAAAGGACAACTTCCCGCTGCCTTATATCGACACTCTGGTGGATAATACGGCAGGTTACTCACTGTTCTTTATCATGGATGGCTTCTCTGGATACAATCAGATAAAGATGCATCCTGTAGATATGAAAAAGACCACCTTCATAACCTTGTGGGGAACATTCTGTTATAGGGTAATGCCATTCGGGTTAAAAAATGCGAGATCAACGTATCAAAGAGCCATGGTAACCTTGTTTCACAACATGATGTACAAGGAAATTGAGGTTTACGTTAATGATATGATCGCAAAATCTCGAACTGAAAAAGAGCACATACAGGTTTTGAGGAAATTGTTCTTAAGGCTGAGAAAATTCCAGCTAAAGCTCAATCCAACAGAATGTACTTTCGAGGCTAGATTAGAAAAGCTACTCGGTTTCATTGTCAGTGAAAAAGGAATCGAGGTCGACCCTGACAAAGTCAAGGCTATACAACAATTGCCTCCGCCACGCACTCAGAAGGAAGTTCGAGGTTTTCTGGGAAGACTAAATTATATCGCTCGGTTTATTTCGCAACTAACTAAGAAATGTGACCCCATATTTCATCTTCTCAAGAAACACAACCCAGGTTTGTGGGATGATGAGTGCTAGGAGACCTTTGACAGGGTTAAACAATATTTGTCAAATCCTCCAGTATTAACGCCATCTAGTCCGGGTAGACCATTGATACTATATTTGACAGTATTTGATAATTCAATGGGATGTATGCTTGGCAAACACTACGAGACAGGAAGAAAAGAAAATGTGATATACTACCTCAGTAAGAAATTCACTGAGTGCGAGATGAGATACTCGCCAATTGATAAACTATGTTGTGCTTTGGTTTAGACAAATCAGAGATTGAGGCAGTACATGTTATATTACACGACTTGGCTAATGTCGAAATTAGACCCTCTTAAGTACATGATAGATTCAGCCGCTCTGAATGGAAGGATGGCGGATGGTAAATTCTGCTCTCCGAATTCGACATAATCTATGTGAACTAGAAGGCTGTGAAGGGGAGCGTAATAGCAGACTTTCTAGCCAGTAGAGCTTTAGAAGATTACGAGCCTTTAAACTTTGACTTCCCTAATAAAGATCTGATGCATGTGGTAACTACCAAAGAAGACATTCCAGAAGATCTTCCTTGGAAATTAAATTTTGATGGAGCATCGAACGCCGTTGGTAATAGAATTGGGCCAGTCCTGATATCCCTAAGTGGAGATTATTATCCATTCACTTGCAAATTAGATTTTGATTGCACGAATAATATGACAGAGTATGAAGCATGTATCATGGGAATCCGTGCAGCCATAGAGCGTGACATTAAGATGTTGGAGGTATATAGGGATTCCGTACTGGTGATCTACCAGCTCAAGGGTGAATGGGAAACAAGAGACCCAAAGTTGGTCAACTATCGAGAGCTAGTTCGGATTTAATCAAGGTGTTTGATGATGTCATTTTTCGTTACCTCCAACGAGATGAAAATCAGATAACTGATGCATTAGTTACGCTAGCCTTTATGATCAGAGTAAATAAACGAGAGTATATGAAGCTGATCCAGATGAGTATCTGTGAGGCTCCAGCTCATTGTTACAATATCGACAAAGAAGAGGAGGGAGATAATTATCCTTGGTATCATGACATTCTGTGATATGTGAAGAATCGTGAATACCCTGATCAAGAAACTGACAATGATAAGAAAACGTTGAGGAGGCTGGCTAGTGACTATGTCTTAGACGGAGAGATCCTGTATAAAAGGAGGAAATATCAGGTGCTGTTAAGATGTGTTGACGCTGTTGAAGCCAAGGAAATTCTGGAGGAAGTCTACGAAGGTGTCTGCGGGATGTATGCTAATGGGTTCACGATGGCCAGACAAATTATGAGATTCGAGTATTACTGGTTCACGATGGAAGGAGATTGCATCAGTTACGCCAAGAAATGCCATAAGTATCAAATTTATAGAGACAAGATCCATGTGCCTCCTTCCCCTCTTCATGTTATTACTTCTCCGTGGCCTTTCTCAATGTGGGGCATGGATGTCATTAGGCCGATTTCGCCGAGGGCTTCTAATGGATATCGATTAATTTTTGTGGTTATTGATTACTTCACCAAATGGGTAGAGGCTGCTTCATACGCTAACGTCACAAAGTTGGTAGTCAGCAAATTCTTGAAGAAGGAAATCATATGTCGATATGGCATGCCAGAAAGGATCGTATCTGACAACGCGTTAAATTTGAATAACAGCGTGATAGTGGAGATTTACAGTCAGTTCAAAATTAAGCACCACAACTCATCACCGTATCGCCCGAAAATGAATAGGGCAGTTGAGGCAGCTAATAAAAATATCAAGAAGATCGTAGGGAAAATGATTGTGACCTAAAAGGATTGGCATGAAAAGTTACCCTTTACTCTCTTAGCCTATCGAACAACTGTTAGAACCTTTACCGGGGCAACACCTTACTCATTGGTTTATGAGATGGAGGCAGTCTTGCCCATCGAAGTCGAAATACCCTCTCTTCGGGTTTTATCAAAGTTGAGGCTGGACAAAGCAGAATGGATCCAGTCTCGGTATGATCAGCTGAACTTGATTGAGGAAAAGAGGTTAAAGGCTATCCGTCATGGTTAAATATACCAGAAGCGAATGATGCGAGCTTACAACAAAAAGGTTCACCCTAGAGTATTCCACGAGGGGGACTTGGTATTGAAACATATTCTCCCTGTGCAAAAGATTTCAAGGGGAAATGGATGCTAAACTAGGAAGGACCCTATGTGGTAAAGAAGGTTTTTTTCGGGGGAGCGCTGATATTAGCAGAAATGGACGGTACAAACCTTCCATCCCAATAAATTCAGATTTGGCCAAGAAGTACTTCACCTGAAAAATGAGAGGCTAAGGCAAAAACCCACAAAGGGCTCATTGAAAAAAAAAAAAAAGAGAGGCCGAGGTGAAAACCCGCAAAGGGCGCCTCGAGACCAAAGGGGTTTTGATTTAAAAACTCAGAAAAGGTAATTCAAATTTCAATATGTGATAGTCTGCTATGCTTGAATTAACAAACAGGAAATATGATATGTCTTGGGGCATCAACAAAGTACTCAAGATCTCCTAGGCATGTGTTAAGCTCAAAGTGGTCCTCGGAGAGTCCGTACAGAGAAACTCAGACTGTGATATTTGGGGGCACCTATTTGTTTTCCCCATTACCTATTCTTGTATCCCGGTAATTTTTGTTCTTTTTGATTTGTTCGTTCTTTTCAGATTTTGTTCCTAATAAATTTCAGTTTTATCCATTTTTATGAAAATTTTCAAGCATTTTATATTGAAATAATGATTAATAAACTAATAACACTTTCGTAAAAGGAGTTCTGCATATTACTCTGGAAGCTTCTAAAAATATGCAAGAACTTGAAGTAGGACAATTAATTAGAACTCACCAAGCCTAAGGATTGAAAATACTTGAAAATTCTAGATTTTCTATCAGTTGAACAAGAAGACATACATCAGTGATATAAGCTAGACAAGCAGAAAGCAATAATAGCTCAAACGTAAAAAAGGACATTCTTATGACATTCTACATTCATACGTATATCATTCATAGCACATCTAGCTAGGAACATTTGACCCATTTCAATCATAGCATCCTAGTCATCATCATTAGGCATAAACATAGGCTTATGAAATCAATTCTACAGGCATGTCCCCTAGAGGATGATGTAGCAAGTTTGGTTGAAGCAACAAATCTCCACTAGCCTTAATCCCCTAAGCAGTAGGGCAACAGGCTGAGAATTACAGATCTTATCTCCCTAAGCAGTAGTGGAGTAGATCGAAGACGGTGAGCTTTAACCCCCTAAGCAGTAGGGTAATAGGCTGAAGATTACAGATCTTATCTCCCTAAGCAGTAATGGAGCAGATCGAAGACGATGAGCCTTAACCCCCTAAGCAGTAGGGCAACAGGCTGAAGATTACAGATATTATCTCCCTAAGCAGTAGTAGAGCAGATCGAAGACAGTGAGCCTTAACCCCCTAAGTAGTAGGGAAACAGGTTGAAGATTACAGATCTTATCTCCCTAAGTAGTAGTGAAGCAGATCGAAGACGGTGAGCCTTAACCCCCTAAGTAGTAGGGCAACAGGCTGGAAATTATAGATCTTATCTCCCTAAGTAATAGTGGAATAGATCGAAGACGGTGAGCCTTAACCCCCTAAATAGTGGGGCAACAGGCTGGAAATTATAGATCTTATCCCCCTAAGTAGTAGTGGAGCAGATCGAAGACAGTGAGCCTTAACCCCCTAAGTAGTAGGGCAACAGACTGAATATTATAGATCTTATCTCCCTAAGCAGTAGTGGAGTAGATCGAAGACAGTGAGCCTTAACCCCCCAACCAGTAGGGCAACAGGCTGAAGATTACAGATCTTATCTCTCTAATCAATAATGGAGCAGATCGAAGACAGTGAGCTTTGGCCCCCTAAGCAATAGAGCAACAGGCTGGAAATTACAGATCTTATCTCCCTAAGCAGTAGTGGAGCAGATCGAAGACAATAAGCTTTATCCCCCTAAGTAGTAGGGAAACAAGCTGAAAATGACAAACCACCTTATCTCCTTAAGCAGTAGTGGAGCAGATCACAGACGGTGAGCCTTATCCTCCTAAGCAATAGGGAAACAGGCTGAAGAATACAAATCATGTCTCCCTAAGTAGTAGCGGAGCAAATTGAAACAAAAATCCCTATACTCCTGAAGATACAGTGGGTTAAGGCGAGGTTACCTGAAGAAATGAAGCATCAAGAGGTCAAGACTCAGTAAGACCGAGCAAAATTGGCCCTTTTAAAATCTTTGTTCCATTCTCGTTACACTAAAATGAGCAAAGTGGGGCAGCTGTAGGGCCCAATTAACCCGTAGCTCATAAACCAAAAACCAAATAAGAACAAAACCTTAAAACCTCAACCTAAACCCTAAATACCCATTTATAATGTGGCCCAATTGGCCCACGAACCTAAAACATTTCAGTAAGGGAAACCCTAACATCCCCTTTGCTTCATTTCAGCAAACAGCGTGCCCCCTCGAGCACCAAGCACCACCATCCTGAGACATGCGCTGCTTTACCACGCCACATCAGAGACATGCTCGATCACGCACCTGCAAACAAACACAAAAGAAAGGACAGCAGCAAAAAGTTATTTTTCCCCTCTTTTAGTTTGACTATAAAATTGAAGAGGATCGAATGTAAAAAGGGACTTTTTTTCGATTTTTTACGAATACAGTAACAGATATACACACCAAAAATCAATAGAGAAGATCTTAGTACAAAAGAAATCCAAAAGGTGATTTTAGATTCAACTGTCCTTGATTTTACGTTTTCTTTTGATTCTATTTCTTTTATTTTTTCTATTTGAAATTTAAAACATTTGAAAATAGAAAAAGGGAAAGATTTATCTTACGAATAGGCTGTGGAGTTCCGTTTGCTTCGCTGAAGTCGGAGCTTTGAGGGGGTTTTATAGCCAAGAATATCGGCCCTCGAAACTTGAATCTGCTGGATGCCGTTTAGGGTGGCGGATCGGCGTTCAAAGAGAGGGATTAAAGTCGGCTAAGGGGAAAAATTAAGAGATAAATAAAAAGGGGCTAGGGTTTCTTTTAAAAAAAATGGCAGAATGCCATTCAATTGTTTTTTTTTTTTAGTTTTTTAAATGGCAAACAAAACGGCGCCGTTTGGGAGGGATGGGATCTGTGCTTTTGTGCTTTGAAAGGGAAATTTATGCGGCTGGTCATTCCCTTTTGCGCCGACTTTCGATTTGACCCAGTTTGAATTTCATTTGTTGTTTAAAAATTGCCCCTGGATTTTGCACGTAGACTCAATGTGGTCCGCGTTGAAACGTCGCGTTTGGAGGGCTTGGGATATTTTCCCTATCAGTCCTTCCCCTTTACACGTGCGTCTACTTTGATCCCAGTTCATGATTTGTTATTTCTTTGCATTTTATAATTTGCACCCCATGTTTCGTTTTGATTATAATTAAATCTCAAGCCTTTTACAACTCTAATTTTTTTTTAAAATATTTTATTTACTTATTGTATTATTCTCATTATTATTATTTTGTTTTTGTTTATTATTTTACATATGTACATGCTTTTCAATATTGGATTGCTAATTAATATTATCATTGTTATTATTATTCTTACTATTATATATTATTGTTATTATTCTTACTATTATATGTTATTATTATTATCGTTACTATTTTTATTACTATTATTTATATACATTATTATTACTATTATTTTTCACTATTATTATTTTACTATTATTTTTATATACTATAGTGGTTCATTAATATTACTATTATTTTTCGTTATTGTTATTGTTTTTTTTAAAAACCTTTCATATGATATTTAATTAGATCACCTTTATCTATTATTATATACACAAAATTTATATTAGCTTTATCTACGTACATTATAAATCTCATGTTGTTGCATATTTGTATTTTCTTAATAATTTACTTATATACAATTTATTTCTTTTAAAGATCCTATTTTACCATATTTTTTAATCACTCTCATCAATTATTATTTTTATATATTATTTTATTTTCATTCATTTTATAACCACCCGCATTTCGAAAACCCTCTCAACATAAGGAAATATTTCGTGTTTGGGAGTCCGAGAAATCGTGCCCTAACGTGCTGGGTTTCAATTTTTCGTTCAACCGAATAACTGAATATCCTTTTGAAATTTCACCCATGTTTTCTTAAGTTAAAAAACAAGGCAATGTTTCATATTTAGAAATTTGAAGAATCGTGCCCTAACGTGCTGGGTTTCGATTTGTGGTTGGACCAAATAACCGAATACCCTTTTAAAATTTCGTTGCGTGTTTTGGAAATCATGAGATGATCTCAGTTTTTGGGGGCTTGAAATATCATGTCCTAACGTGCTGGATGTGGTATTTTATTCCTTCAGAATGAGTGAATCTTAAAATTCAGCTCGCGTTGTTCTCACATATTTAAAGGGATCGTTTTTAAGAATTATTCCAAATTTTCAACATTAGGATATTAATTAATCGATTAGGTATCAATTTTGGGCGTTGCGAGGTTGCTAATCCTTCCTCGTACGTAACCAACTCCCGAACCTGTTTTCTTGAATTACGTAGGCCAAAGTCGATATTTTAATAAAATAAAATGTTTTACAAGGTGATCCGATCATACCTCGAAAAAAGATCGGTGGCGACTCCATTTTTGTGTTTAAGTCGACTCTCGTTTTTCAAATAAAAAATGGTATTGACAATAATAATATAAGTACCTTGATATTTTTTAAAAAAATATAAAATATAAAATTACTAAAAACACATTTGAATTTGTCCAGATTCATTCTTCATTTGAAAATATATATTATTTTATATATATATATATATATATTTAGAGATTTTATATTTTTTAAATTTATGTTTGCACATGGCATACTGAAATGTTATCATGTGGCACCATCGGATTGGCTAACAGTGCTACATCAGTACAAACTAACAATGTTAATGTAGGACAAACCACATTAGCGAACAAATATAAATATAAATATTTATATTAAATAAAAAATAATATAAACAAATGTTTAGATTTGTGTAAAAACACCAGATCTGAAAAACAATTAAATAAAGAAGATCTTGAAAAACCAGAAACCAAATAAGGAAATCGAATTTTACTAAATGTTGAGGCCTGTTTTCACAGTTTCCATAAGACAAATTCGGCCGCTCTTCTGTTACTTGGAGAAACATTAGTCGTCTGTCTCTCAGGATACAACAACAAAATGATCGCGATAGTAGTACCTCTGCAGTATTCTTTTATTTTTTAGCCCTATATTAATATTAACTAGATTATGTTTTTTTTTCTCAGCAAATATTATACAGAATATATCGATTTGATTTTATTCATTTCCAAAATTATTTCATATTGAATGCCTATAAAAACCTAAAGAATACTTTTAATATAAGACTAAATTAAACATAATCTAACTTTTAATATAGGGGCCTCCACGTTGCTTTTACATTCACAATGCCTACTCTATCTACATTTTTCCTTAAAAGTCATTAACTTCCAACTTTTGGAGTTGCCTCCTATTCTTATTCCTCTTCTTCCAAATCAAGTTAAATTTAATTTAATAAATAAAGTTAAAATTCATATATTTCCTTTATAAAATATTTGATAAATTTTATTCCAACTATTTATTTACTTATTTGAAACCTAGTATTACAAGTGCAATTGAACTTATAATTAAAATATACTCCAACTTAAATCACAATAAATTATTTTTATAATACATAATTAGATTGATAATTGAAATATATTGTACTTAAATCAAAATATTTAATTCCAAATAAAATAAATGTTCACAAAATCACAATCTTCCAATTAAGCAAAACCCCATTTCCATTTCTTCATTTGAACAATCAAAATTCATGTGTCATGACAATTTAATTTTCAAAGGAAAAAAAAAAAAGAACTTGTCAACATTATTGTTCTTTGATTTGATTGTTTCGGGGGTATATACTGTACTTTGACTTGATAATAAAAGACAGATCAATTCAATTGGGCGTCCTAAGTTAGGGTCTAATTCATGACTGAATATATCAATTATTGAGATGTGAATCAATCATTGTTATTTAATCAATTATCTTTTAACAGTTTTAGATGAATTATTAATGCTAATTAATAATAATTAAAGAGAAAAACAGATTAATCGATTCTTTTATAGTAGTTAGAAATTTCGTTTGACATTTAAACTAAAAAAAAATTTTAGTCTTTTATTTAAATTTTTTAATTTAACGTATGTTAATTTTGTTAACACGATATGTAGATTGATTATCACATCAATAATTAATTAAATTTTAAAATTTATAAAATTATTTAAAAATTTTAAAATATATATATAAGAAATATTTTAAAATTAATTAATTACAGTTCATTTTAAGGTTGTTTAACAAAAATACAAATTCAAAAGTTAAAATAAGCACCACTCTCATTTTATTTTTTATTATTTGTGTTTTGTGAAATAAACCTTTTAAATATTATTTATGTAATTATTTTCTCCTTCTTCTTATTTATTTATGTTTTGTGAAATAAATCTTTTAAATATTATTTGGTCAAATGTACATTTAAATTCGAGGCGCAAGTACAATAAGGTGTAAGAATTGATGGGTGTGATTATATCAATATTAATACATTGGATCCCATCAAAATTTTACAGTTAAGCGTGTTTAAATGTCCTCGTGTTGCACCTCTCTCGTTTTATTTCCTTTATTTATGTTTTGCAAAATAATTTTTTTATAAAATTAAAAAACCATGCGGAATTTTATTTTTTTTCCCTTTATAAAATTAACATTATTGGAAATCTTCTACATTAACAATAAAAAAACATTTTGTTGCACACTGAATTTTCTATATTCAATCAAGACAGTAGGAGGAAACATCAAAGAAAGTCACTGTAACTCAACAAATTAATAAATTAATATATTTGTTTCATTAAAGTAAAAAAAAGGCCCTTTAAACCTACCACAGTTCACAATAAATAAATAAATAAAATCAAGTAAATGCCAAGTCAGCTTTGGACCCACCTAACCCTGTTCTAAGAAAATACTAAAAATGTCTCAGTCAATACATGCGACGTTCCTTTTCTAATCTTTCATATAAAAATTAATTTAAAAGAAATAAAATATATTTAAAAAAATTAAAATATCACATAAATTCTCTATAAATTTAAAATTTAGTTCATGTAATTTTTTTAAAATTTAATTCTTTTATTTTTTAAACTAAATTAAAAAATAAAAATTAGCAAATTAAATTTTAAAATCTAAACAACTTTTTTCCTTTGATTTTCGACACTGATCTTCAAATCGACTTGGATTTAAGGTTCATCAACGAGTACTATTCCTCCTACTGATTATCAAATTGTTGCTTAAAACTCGCTAGTCAAACTTTTTTCAAAAACTAAACTTAACAGCTTAGTGACTTAAATAAAAACTTTCTAATACTTTAGCGACTATTTTGTAATTTTTTAAATTAAAGTGATCAAAAGGTAAATTTACTAATAATTTAATGGATTTTAAGTCGAAACAAAATTACTAGTAAGATATGTAAGTAGAAACAATTTTAGTGTAAAATTATTAAAAATAAAATAATTTATAGACTTTTGCAATATTTAAAGTAATAAAACATCTTATAATATGAAATATAATATAGAAATTATATGAATTACAAAAATAATAAAAATTTATACAATTCTAAACTACACATAATTCTCAAATTTCTAAGAGTTATTATCATACAAAAAATTGTATAAATATAACACACAATAGAAAATAACAAAAACGCAACTCTCCGGCGGCGCCGCCCTCTATTTTACGTCAGTTTTCATTTACCGTAGCCGTGAGCCAGGGGCAAAAGACTTGGTAAATTAACTAAAATGCCGTGTTTTTTAAAAATATTTAACAGATTAAGCCATTTTTTTAATTTGCCGGAATATGTCGATTTTGGAAAGAAAATGAGAAAATGTGTTTAACTAAATGTGCTTTTAGCTTTAGTTAGATGATTAAATGTTAATGTTTTATATTTGAATCCTGAGCTCAATTTTTCTCTAACTCACATTTGTATTTTTTATTTCATTTTACTTCAAACTTTTTAAATTTTTAATTATATTTTTAACATATTAGTTTCTTTGTTAGATGATTGGATAATTATAATTACATCTTTGAGTTTTAGGTTCGACTTTCCTACTTATATTTCTATTTTTTCATGTTGCTTCATTTTTATTTTTAATTAATATTTTTAACATATTAACTCCTTTTATTAGATAATTAGATAATTGCGATTACATCTTAAGTCTCATATTCCATTATTTTCATAAACATATTAATGTATTTTTATTTCATGTTATTTCGATTTTTTATTTTTAATTAATACTTTTAATTAATAAATATTTTATTTTCAAGTCTTTTTATTTGTATTAATATATTTATTAATTAAAATATTAATTAAAAATAACATAGAATAAAAATATATTAATATGCTTATAAAATAATGGAACTTGGGATTTAAGAATGTAATCGTAATTATTTAACCATCTAACAAAAGGAGCTAATATATTAAAATATTAATTAAAAACTTGAAGCAATATGAAATAAAAATACAAATGTGAATAGAAAATGAATTAAACCGAGATTTAAGGATGTAATTGTAACTATCTAACCATCTAACAAAGGAACTAGTATGTTAAAAAAATTTAAAATTTAAAAAGCTTGAAGCAACATGAAATAAAAAATAAAAAATATGTGTAGGAGAAGAATTGAACTCGAGACTCAATTATAAAAATGCTAACATTTAATCATTTGACCAAAATTAAAAGCATGTCTAGCTAGACGCGTTTTCTCATTCTCTCCAGAATAGGACTAATCCGTAAAATATTTTTAAAAAACCGGCACTTTTAGTTAATTTACCCCAAAAGATTTGCAATTATTAATTTTACCGCGACAAAGAAAAACTGAAAAAAAAAACACGAAAATTCAAATCGATAAAGCCATAAGCTTTAAAAGGTTATTTGCAGAGTTCAGCCTTTTTGAGTGTACGCGTTTTCAAACCCAAAACAAATATTTTTTTTTTAAGAAAAGGAGAGGAAAAATCATCTGAATTCTGAAGTGTAAATTGATCTTATCGTGTTGTATTCAGCGTCTGACTCAGCGGCGTCTTCTCTTTCAACTCAGTGAAACATTTCTGGGTTCCTTTTTTGGGTTAAGCTTTGATCAAAAGAAGAAGAATAAAAAGGAAGACGATGATCATGGACAAGAACTGGAAGTTTATAAGATTAAAACAAGGTTTCGGAGTTGGTGTCTTGCTGTTTTTGTTATGTCAAACTTTGGTTTGTTGGTCATTGAATGAAGAAGGTAAGCTTTTTCTTTTTTTTTTTTTGGATTTTGTTTGTTTGCTGGGAAAGTGAAGGAAAATATATGATTGGTAATGGATATTATGCAGGATTGGCGTTGTTAAGGTTAAAAGATAGAGTTGTGAATGATCCTTTTTGTTCATTGTCGAGTTGGAAAGAAGAAGATGGAGAGTTTGACCATTGTTCTTGGTTTGGTGTCGAGTGTTCTGATGGCAAAGTTGTTGTTTTGTAAGTTTTCTCCTTTTCTATGTCTTACTTTTTCTTGCTCTTTTGATTTGTGCTGTTTGGCTGCTGAGAAAAGAAAGGAAAATGAATTGTAATCTTGAGTGCTCAGTATTTATTTATTTATTTATTTTTCTGGAGATGTTAGCTTTGGGATATGATTATTCAAACAGAAATATTTTCTTTACAATTTTGCAAATTTGAGACTTCCATATTTAGTATATTGAAATTTTGATAACTTATTTCCTTTAATTTGTTCTAAAATTTGATGGAATGAATAAAATGCAGGAACTTGAAGGATCTTTGTCTTGAAGGAACATTGGCACCTGAACTTGGATCTCTTGCTCATATTAAGTCCATGTAAGTGACTATGATTTGTTTATCCTTTTGTTCACATCTATGTTGCTTCCATTTTTCCTTTTTTTTTTGAAATTTTATGTTGGAATTCGATAGATCTTCTATGAGATCTTAAAATACATGAAAATCTTTTCTTTAAAAGAATATACTCGTCTCATCCTCGAGTTTATAGTCATTCTAATACCATCGTTTCCTCTACAGTATTTTGCGGAACAACTCTTTTACTGGAATTATCCCCCAAGGCATCGGAGGACTCGACGAACTAGAGGTGTTGGACTTGGGATACAATAACTTCAGTGAACCGATTCCGCCCGAACTTGGAAACAATTTGTCACTGACGATCCTGTAAGTCGACAGTGTCCAGGGACGATAACGGATTGGATATCTACATTTTCTGTAATATTCCAATCCGAATCTGTTTTCATTTGGAAGCTTTTTCTTTTCTTTCTCTATCACCTAGTATAATAACTTAATTTATGCTTATGTTTGCAGTTTACTGGACAATAATGAGCTCCTCAATAGTTTATCTCCTGAGATTTATCAACTTCAGAAGCTTTCAGAAACTCAAGTGGATGAAAACCGACTATCTAAGGCTGCTAAATTATCTTGCAAGCAAAATATCAATACATGGTATGCCATCATATTTCCAATAGAAGCCATTCTTATACAATTCGATGTTGTTTCGACTCTTTATTTTGTTTTAAGTATCGACATCCAAATATTCATGTTTGACGACATGGGATATAACCCTCCAAATATATTACAAATACATGAAAAAGCAAAGATATGTACTCACATCCGATACTCACTGAATAACATAACTTAAGAGTGATTGCATCAATCAACTAAGGTCATGTCCAGGATGGACCTTTTTGTGCTGTGAAAGTTATATGAAGTTATATGTGAAGTGTTGTACATATGTTATTCCAAAAACAAAATTAAAACATAAAGAATATTTTGTCTGGATCAAATAGATGTAATTTTCATGAAAATTTTCATCCTTTAGCTTTATTACTTTGTCTTTTTCTTTATGATTGTGTTTAATCCTTTATCTTTATATTCTCTGTTAGGAACGTTGGCCAATCTGAAGATGCAATGCGAAGGAGACTGCTTCAAGCAAGGCCACCCTCTATAAACTTCAACAACATATCTCTGTCTTCTCGTCCTTCACCTCGAGTTCCTACTCCTGTATCCGCTGAACCTTCCAGCAATCCTACATTCAGAAGAGATGCTCAGGTTAACCGATTGTCCTCTCCGACTGCTTCTCCGTCTCCGTCTCCGTCTCCGTCAATCCCAAATGCTTTGGCTCCATCACCTTCAGGAAACAATCCTATTAATTCGGGTTCAGATCATCGACCCGCAATACTGGCTGGAGCCATAGGGGGTGGTGTATTCCTTCTAATATTAATAGTCATTGCCTATCTCTTTAAAACTTCTAAGTTATCTGCTGTGAAACCTTGGTCTACCGGGCTAAGCGGACAGCTTCAGAAAGCATTTGTAACCGGTAATTCTTCTGTCATGTTGCTGCCTCAATTCTTCATTTTTATTATAGACTCGTGATGTACCTGAATAAATTTGGAATAAATTGGAAATAATCGAGCACATATTTGTATCCAACACATTGTACCTGAATTCATGTTGCATTTCAGGTGTACCAAAGCTGAAGAGATCAGAGCTGGAAGCAGCCTGCGAAGATTTCAGCAATGTGATTAGTTCTTCAACAGTTGGCACTGTGTACAAAGGGACACTGTCTAGTGGGATTGAAATATCCGTGGCCTACATCCCTGTGAAATTTGCCAAAGATTGGTCAAAGAATTTAGAAGCACAGTTCAGAAACAAGGTATTGTACTGAAAACATCCATCTCTGTTACTAGGATTCGAGTGGAAAGATCATATCTCCATACTCATGTCTCTCTCTCTCTCTATGCCTCGGACATTGCTGTCTTGCTTTACTTGGAGTGTTCTTATTGGTTTGTCTAACCATATCTAGTTTTATAATTTCAGATTGAAACATTATCAAAGGTGAACCATAAAAATTTCGTCAACCTAGTTGGATATTGTGAGGAAGGCGAGCCTTTTACGAGGATGATGGTTTTTGAATATGCTCCGAATGGAACACTTTTTGAGCATTTACACAGTTGAGCACCTAACTCTTGTTTCTCGGATGTATTTCTACATAACATGGAATAAGAACATCATAATATGTTCAGTTTTTCCTAAGTTTTCCTATGTATTTGGAATGATATTGCAGTTAAAGAATCCGAGCACTTGGATTGGACGACCAGGTTAAGAATTATGGTGGGCATCGCTTCCTGCCTAGAGCATATGCACCAGCTGAACCCTCCCATACCGCATACCAATTTGTCGTCAGCTGCAGTCAATCTAACCGAAGACTACGCGGCCAAAGTCTATGATCCGTTCTCCTGGAACGAGATAACTGCAGCTGAGAGTGAAACTGATAGAAAATACCATTTGGATACACCATCATTATCAAGGCCAGAAAGTAATGTTTATAGCTTTGGGGTATTATTATTCGAAATCTTAACCGGAAGGATGCCTTACTTGGTGGATGACAATGGTTCGCTCTACGACTGGGCATCGGACTATTTAAGAAGGGATCAACCACTCATGCAGATGGTTGATCCAACTCTAAGCTCTTTCGATGCAGATCAAGTTGAGAAAATCGGAGAGGTGATCAAATCTTGTGTCCACCCTGAACCTCAACAAAGACCAGATATGAGAGAAGTCGGTGCAAGATTGAGAGAGATCACTGCAATTACACCTGAAGGTGCAATCCCGAAAGTTTCTCCTCTTTGGTGGGCGGAGCTGGAGATTATGTCCACAGAAGCAAGCTAGGGGATGAAGTTGAAGTTATAAGAATGAAACTTTGATGTTTTTATATATCTTATATAGGTGAAAAGGCAAAACGAAGGTTGCACGTATTTAGTTTAGGTGAATTGAAAATCTGTTGTATATACATACACACACTCTGATGCAGTGATACATACATACATACATATATATACACTCAAGAAAGAGAGGAAATCCAGGAAAATCTTCGTTCTGCATTTCAGCGTGAAAATACGCAAATGGAAAAGAAAAAGCATAATTTGCAAGCCTATTGGTCTCTATTTGTTCTGATTTGTTCATTGTTAGCTTTAATTTTATTTTCTATTTCAATTTTGAAGCAACTTCTTCATCTGTTTTACCTTTATATGATTGTTAGCAAATCAAATATAATTCAAGTAAACAAATAGTAATGTTTATTGTTCGTCACTAGAGGTGTTCATGGGCCGGGCTGGGCTCAGGTCGGGCTCAACTAAAAAATTATGTTCATTTATTGGGCTAGGGCCGGGCCCAACCCAAAAAAGGGCATAAAATTTTGCCCAAGCTCGACCCGGATAAAAATACTAAAACTCAGGTCCGACTCACCCGTATTGATTTTTTATATTATTTTTATATTATTTTTAAATATATAATACTTCAAAAATACTAAAACATCAAAATAAATATTTCCCTAACAAATTGAAAATAAATTTTAAAAAATATGTAGACTTAAATAACACTAAGATAAATGCAACTTAACAAGCAAATGCCTCTAAAATAATAAAAAAATTAACAAATGCCTTTAAAATAATAAGAAATAGTAGCAACATAATAGTAAAATGGTAGCAAAATAGAGAGAAAACAACAAAAAAATAACATTAAAAAATGCATATTTTTTTTTCCTTTAGTAAATTCGGGCCGGCCAAGTCGGGCCCGGGCTAAAAATACCTTACCCGAGGCTTGTCTCATTTTTAAAATGGGCCTTATTTTTTTGTCCAAACCCATTTTTCGGGCCTATATTTTTGTCCAAACCCTCTCACATTTCGAGCAAGCCTTCGGGCCGGACTACCGACCTCTATTCATCACTTGCTGATAGGATGGTATTGGCTACTTGGCTTCCTCTTGTATATTGCCTATAACTTGCTTCTAAGTAAAGTGGGAAAGCTCGAAAGAGATGACAAGCGGCCTACTAATCACATCTGGACACACATACAAGAGGCACAACTATGAATTATCCATTGAAACTTTTTGTGTGGTAGGATGGAAAATGAAAATTTTCTTCAGAATTTAATCACTTAGAAAGTTATTTAATGTTTGATATGTCAAAATAATTTTACTTTTTTTTTTGGACTTTCTCATGATAAAAAATGAGAAAGTAACTTTTCCACATTCAATATTAATTTGGTTATTGCTGTTAAAGGAAATTTGTAACATTCCATTCCCGATCCGATCATCGGACCCGAGCTACGAAATGCTACAACAGCATCGGAGCAGATCACATTCAATATAGGCTTTAAAATTCAATTAAACAATACAACATTTCATAATCCATGCATAATATAATTTACAAATTAAACTGAGTCTCAATCGAGCTTACGAAGGTTCTTAAGTTGACCCAAGAACAATTAAGGATCAATTTGAAACTTTTTCAAAATTAATAGAAATTTTTGCAAATATGAGTCACATGACCGTGTGCCCAGGCTGTGTAACTTATTGTGCCTGTATGGAATTAATTTTTCATGCTTCAATAGTCACACGATCGTGTCTCAACCAGTGCATATTATACAACCATATGACCTGACCGTGTAACAATCAGAAACCATGTTAATAGATTCTACTTTCAATCGTCACACAGTTATGTCACCAATCCGTGTGGACACACGGCCATGTGCAAGACTGTGTGATGCATAAACATGACATTTTGTACGTGATTCAATTCAATCTTGTATCACATCAACTAATGCACTTAATCTTAACTCAAACCTACACAAAAACATCCAAGTGGTACCCAAAATACAAAAATTCCATCATTTCCTTCAATTCATGTCAATTTAGGCTAAAATTACTTATAAATACCATTTGCCTTTTAACACATTCATGTCCAGTCATACCATATTCATAACAAAATGCCACTTTAACCATTAAGAATAACATGATCAAAACATGAAATACACACATTCATGCATATAGTTTACATTTATCCCAACACTAAAATATCATATAGAGACCAAAGCAACATGTCTCAAAATCAACATACATACACAACGACACCTATGTACATGTCATATATAATCGAGCTAATATGAACCAAAGTCTATCGAAACTTAAGACGGATAGTGTGAACTTTGGTGTGGTCCGATTCACTCGATCTTAACTGTCCATCTACAAGGATAAGCAACATAAGCATATTAATACTTAGTAAATTTGTATGGAAATTTAACTTGACTTACCTTAATATTAAACAATATAAATAATTGAAACATATGGGACAAAGCATGTTATAAACCTTGACATCCTTATACAATTTACACCACAAATCCCATGTTTAGTGCATTACATAAATACATCATATCAAATGCCATATGATTTTATTCATACACAAATAATCATACCATTCAATACAAGCTCATCATACAACCTTGTAAATAACATCTTTTTTATTCATTACCTTTCTATTTCGTTAAACGTTTTTGCTCAGATAACTATATTAAATTAATCTCGGATAGACAAGACTTAAATTGCTCTTACGAGTTGGGAGAGTTCAAAACACATGCAGTATTTCAATCATCGATAAGATAACCAACTCCAATACATGGTACCTCTTATATTTATATGGCATGAAAGCCAACACCGGTACATAGTACCTATTGTATGTATATGACATGAAAGTTGACACCGATACATAATACTTGTATGTATATGGCATGATAGCCAACACCAGTTCATAGTACATGTTGTATTTATATGGCATGAAAATCGATGCCGGTACATAGTACTTGCTGTATGTATATGGCATGATAGCCAACACCAGTACATAGTACCTATTATATATATATATATAGCCTAATTGTGTACTAAGTTCTCTCGGGCCACAAATCTATTTCCAACCTTCTAAACTATCATAACATTGCCATATACATGGGATTTTTTACTGAAATAAATTAAGAAAAAGAATTATATACCAAAATAGGTTGTCAGCTGAATTATTTACCAAAATGAGTTGTTCATTTCATTCGCGCTTATCTGACAGGCGCGACTCTTTTTTTTATATTAAAAATATATATATATATATTTTTTAAATAAAATATTATTTTTTATTTTCAAATCAGTATAACCCATGTATAGATACGAATACAGGTTGCGTCTATCTCAGAGGCGCGACTAATTGAGCCTTTCTCAGAGGCGCTATTAGTTGTGCCTATCTCAAAGGCACAAATGATGGGGCCCACAAGAGTGTCTGTTGCTTAATTTTACCTCTATATATACCTCAAAAATTGTCAATAAAAATAAAAATCAAATAAAATTACAATATATAAAAATTACATTAAAAAATACAAAACACTAGAAACATTGATATTTGTGGGTGTTAAATAATTTATAACTTAATTTTAAATTCATCGATACTAAACTAAACACAACATTGATATTTGTGGGTATTAAATATTTTAATTAAAATTTTAAATAATTTTAATAAAAGCATTTGTCAATATCTTAATTCATACTTAGAATCAACGATTGCATTAAATGGAATTCAAGATTCATATCCTACTTGTTATTGTAGATATAAATATCCACATCCCATATTTTTTCACACAGTCAAAACTCTACTCCCATTGTTTAAAATATTTCTTAATTATGAGTTTTGGGAAACGCTTTTAATTGATACTATTAATGTATTATTATCAATTTTTATTTTTTAAGTTGCTATTAAGTATTGGTATGTTAATACTTGATTTATATTTTCAATATTTCTACAATCATTTTTTATAAAAATAATTTTAAAGTATATAAATTTATGAAAAAAGTCTGTTATGATTAAACTTAGACAAATTTATATCCAAGTTGATATAAAAAATATGAAATGAGTCTGCAGTAACAGCAGTAGATGGCACCAGGGGGCTGTTTGTACACTATGCGGAACAGTACCATTTACGCCTACCTGTCAAGCACGATTAGTCGCGCCTATCTGACAGGCGCGACCCATTCTAATATATTTTTTACTCATATTTTGATCCGTTGACCGTATTTTTACATGTATATAAATTTAAATATTTTTAATAAAAATAAAAAATATATATTTTATTTAAAAAAAATATATTTTAATATAAAAAAAAAGAGTTGCGCCTGTCATAGGCGCGAATGAAAAAAACGACCCATTTTGATAAATAATCTAGCTGACAACCTATTTTGGTATATAATTTTTTTTTTAATTTTTTCAGTAAAAAACCCCATATACATGTAACATGATTCAATTAACAATCCATGAATCTTCCATTCTAAATAACTATTTATTTCACTCGTTACTATTATCGTACTTATACTAATTCAATCTCTGTAGTCGTATACATGTTTTTCATATTTCAAAAACAATCAAAACATATTTTAAACCGTGTAATATCATCATATACGCATCATTCATTTATACAACAATTTCACGATCATTCATTACCATACATCTATTCATATTTATCATATATTTCATATTTTACGATTTAATCCATTTGATGCCAAAAACTTTATATATATATATAACATTTCCAACTAACAGTAAAATAAAATAATACAAATATATAAAAAAATTAATAAAGTAAGTCTATATGAACTTACCTGGAAAACAATAACTACAAAATGTCGGGATTAATCTACACTCTCTCATATTTCTCAATTAACTTTCAATTGATTTAAATCTCAATCTATAACAATTTATTGCCAATTATCAATGACATTTACTTTATAATATCCTATTCAAGGCATATGACAACTTAATTTTATTTTACATAATTTTCCTAAAATTTTACATTTTATTCAATTTAATCCTTAAAACCAAAACTATAATAATTTTCACATTTTAGCATCATTTTACTCCAATTTCAATAAAATCCTTGTATAGCCCTCTAAATTCAATAATTACAAAAATTTTATGTCAATTTTAAAATATTTTCATTTTAGCCCTAAACTCAAAACTAACAAATTTCACTTTACAAATTAACCCTATTACATATCTAAGCTTCAAATTCTACCCTTAAACATCAAAAGCTTCAAAATTCATCAATGGAAAACTTTTAAAACTTTAACAATTTTATAATTTAATACCCAAGTTAACTAAATTAAGTTACAACAATTTCAAAAATATAAAATTTACGGATAAACGGTTCCAAAATCACTTACATGCAACAGCCGAACTTCTAAGAATGAAAACAATGGCTTCTCTTTTTCTTTGGATGTTCGAACGATGAAAAGAAGGTAAAAGGGTTGAAGATGACCTGACATGCTTTTCTTTTTATGTTGTACTTGTATCTATTTCATTATTAACATATTTTAACATGTAATTAATTAGGACAAGCACTAACCGTCCCACTCTTTTAATTTTAGCTAAATTGCCACCTAAATCCTTGAACAATTATTAATTAAGCTTTTAAATTAACAAAATTTAAATAATGATTAACTTCTATCCTTTTTATGATTTAGTCCTTATACTTTAATTAATCTTGAATTTAGTAAAATTTCCTATTCGAAATTCAATTTATCCATATAATCACTCGATAAATATTTTAATGAAAACATTTTCGAACTCAGTTTTTGAAAGCAAGGTCTCGATATCTCATTTTTTGACACCACTAACTTTAGGGTCAGTACACTTGTACGTAACTAATTATCCAATTGTCAATTTTCACCAAACCAAAATTCAATGAAATATTTTAATTAACTCGTAAATATTAATTAATAATATTTACAGACTCGATCATCATAAAACAAGATTTCAAAACCACCATTTCTAGTACCGCTAAAATTTGAGATGTTACAAAATTGATCAAACAAGTCATGACAACTAAATACTGACTTAAAATTTTTACAATTTTTTTCATTTTCTTTAAATTTTGTTTCTTTATTCTATTATTCTTTTCATCCTTAATCTTTTCTTCTTTCTTTTTTTTGTCATTCATTTTTTTTCTATTCTCTTTCTCGTCCTTTTTCCTCATTTTCTTCCTTTACCCAACTTAGCCGCAATCGTTAGTGGTTTGCTCTGATCACTCAACCCTTCCCAAATCCTAACCTAAACCAAATTCACAATACCTTAAACTCACATATCTAATAACCTACAAACATGTATAAAATCATGAACCCAAAACCTCTTTGCAACCAATTTTGGGCCCATCCTATGAAGCCGGCGGAAAACTATAAAACAAAAGAAGAAAAAACAAAGTAAAAAAGAGGGGTGATTTATGTTCACAAAATCCAGTTAAGAAAATGGTTTACTGTAATAGTATAAGTTAAGACAGGGGGGTGATTTATGTTCAATCAATTTGTGATATTTATAATAATAAGATTTTATCAGAAAAATATAAGTTTTTTATGCAAGACAGATTTGAATCATTCTTGAATTTTAACCAAACGGTCTTTTCAGATATCTTCGTACCCCGAATTGCACTGAGTGTGAGCTCAAGCAACATGAACCAAACACAAAATCAAGAAACAGTTTTATTACTTTAGTAAGAAAGTAATTCTAAGAAAATAAATTCTCACTACTTTCTGCGGAATAGCGATATATGAAAACTTGTGTAAATAACTCTACTAGTGTCATACATTTATAAAGATATGAGAGAATCCTAGTTGAATAAGAATTATACAAATAATATTTATTTAATAGAAAATACTATCCTAATTCAACTAGGAGAGATATGGGCAACACATCCTAGTAAATATTACTAGAGTTGTCACCCCTTACTTATCATACGAGGGGACTTGGGTCTCTCTTGTATTGAGTCCACTTTTATGTACTTCTTAAACTTTTTACTCAACACTTTATAATCAAACCCAATATTTATTTTTCTTTCTCAAAATAGATATTAATTATTTAATTTATTTAATTATTTAAATTAGCTAAATTTAATTTTCTAATTGAATAGTTTTTAACTCAATTTTAATTTCGTTAAAGTCATGACAACTTTACTTTAAAAGTATGTATAAAAATATATTTAATTTTCATAGTCAATGGATTCATAACGACGAATTAATTTAATTCTATTTTCAAACTCCAATTATTTAGTTATAATTCATTAAATAATAATTTGAAAACCTTAAATTAATTCTCAAGTCATTTTATACTTAGTGGGAAAACACATTTATTTGTGAATGTGACCTATTTCTCTAACTTCGTCATTCTCATTCATTAATATTCGTTTGGTTTTAGATGCAATTTATTTTTGGTTTCAACAAGCTAACGGATGGACCGATTGGACATATATAATTATGACTTAAATAATTTATAATTAAGTTCTAGCTTTTTACTTATTTATTACAAACTTATTTAGTCACGAAGTCATCCCACTATAGTATTATGAGTGAGCTCTCCTTAATTACATACCATTATTAAAGCTACTTTAATAAGTACTCGTCTAATGACCTTGTTATAAATGTGTTACCTTCATAGGATATCCTTAATCTCTTTGAAATAAATTTGTTGTCCTAATATGATTCTATTTTATCTCATGATAACCATTACATCTTTCTTTATGAAAAGTCAACTACTATAAAATAGTAATCAAATATTTTATCACAAAGACAAACAGCATGTGGCCACATTTACTTTTCATCTATTATATAATGCCGATGAAAGGATATCATTTACTTATTAGTTAGGTTATGAATTTCACTATCATGAATGATACTACATGCCGCAGAAGCCATATACTCAACACACAAGTTTTTGATTCATTATCTATTTGAACACAAGTTTTTACTTACATCAAAGTATACGAGTCACACATACATAGTACATTATCCACTCAAGATTAAGGTATGACATACTATGAATGCCACAAGTAATTAAAGCCATAAATTAATCTAGGATCTATTCTATTTTAGTCTTGTTTGATGTACTATCAATCTAATTAATTTTGCTAATTATTAATTAAACAAAGTTCTACTAATTTTAAAATAAAATATTACTTAAATGGAGCTCTAAGTATAAAATATAGAAAAAAATTTATGATACTTATAATCTATACTACTATATATATAAAAGGAAGGCATTAGGCTTTCCTTATTTGACATAACTTACTCCTTTTATTTTTACATTGTTAACAATAATGGTTATTTTTAATTTTGGTCTCTCTACTTTTTATTTATATAAAAATAGTTTAATTTCAATTCAGTCTCTATACCATATTAAAATTTGAGATTTAATCTTTATATTTGAATATTTTATATAATTTGGTACCTCAATGTTTATAGTGCTATTAGTTAATTTAAATATTTTCTTCTAATTAAAATGTTTTAAAGAACTACTAACATTGTTAAATTTTTTGTTAAATTTAATTCCATTATAATGCCATTTTTGTGAAATGATTATTAAGTGAGTACTTTTTAAAAAAATAAATTTAGAATGTCGCACCAACAAATTTAAGAGAAGCATTTTAATGATGCTAACAATTGGACTTGAATTTTAAATTCAAAAATAGAGAAACTAAATTCTTAAAAATAAAAGATGAACACTAAATTTGAATATATAGAGAGTATAAAAACTTAGAGCATATTATGACCTTTAAATTTTAACTATTTAGTCCAAAAATAATTAACCCTACACAAAGCATAAGTCGAAAACCATATGGCTATAATTATAATTTACCATTATTAGTTAAAAAATTGACATAAACAAAGTTGTGTTGATTTTATTTTAAAAATTTGAAATGATAAATTAATATATTTTAATTAAATTCAATAATTTAAATAAAAGTATTATTTTATATTAATTATTATAATTAAGAATATAATATTCTAAAAATTAATTAAATATTAAATACTAAATGTAACAAGTTAATAATAATATTAAATATAAAATAACAAAGTCAAAAAATGGTGCATTGAACTTACTGATTTATATGTACATATGGATAATAATTTTATAAATTAATGCAAATATATTTTTATTATTCTATTGATAAATGAGATAATTTCTCGAAATGCTAAATCAAATCAGCCAATAACAAAGATATTAGTGACAATGAAGTAAATAATAAACAGTAAAAGGGTATTTTAGCAAAAAATGACTTCCTGAATAAACCTTTAACATCAAAAACCCCTGGCACCGCCGCCCGCCTCCTTACTTCACTGTCTTCAATTGCGATTTCCCTTTTTTTTCCGTTTACAATGTCAGACCCCGATTCTCTACCCGACGTGACTCCACCTAAATCGAAACCCGACCCGGAACACCCAAAACCCTTCAACACCGATGACATCGACGAAGGAGAAGAAGACGACGACGACGAGAACGACGTCGAATACGATGAGGAGGACGCAAAAGGCGAGGTATTTGGAGAGCCGAACCGCCCTAAACCTCAATCTCGAGAGGCTCAGTTCCGTTCGGAAAAACTCAAAATGGACTCGCTGCTCCAGCGAATGCAAAGCGGTCCGGTTTCGGTCCGAGTCCACGACGTGATCATCAAAGGGAACACGAAAACCAAGGACCACGTAATTGAAGCCGAGACGGAGGTTTTGAACAACGTTGGCTCGATGCAAGAGCTCTTAAAAGCGTCACAGATAGTGAATTTGCGGCTCCAAGCACTTGAAATATTTGATTCCGTGAAAATCACGCTCGATTCCGGCCCGCCGGAACTTCCTGGAACTGCTAACGTGATTATCGAGGTTGTTGAGACAGCCAGCCCGCTTTCGGGACAGATTGGAGCTTATACGAAAGCGGAGGTGATTTTCTTTTCAATCTGATTTTTTGAAGCTTTATTTTTTTTTTCTTTTCTAATTTGCTTGTTTTGACTTATATATGTTTTGGTTACTGAGAAATTTGGGGAAATTGTTGCAATGTGGGTTTTTATATACATGAGTTTAGTGTGAGTAGTTGGAATGTGGAACTAGGTTTGAGTCTGTGATAACTGAATTTATTAAGTGTAATGTGGTAATTAATTATGTTACTCTGACTCGTGCATGAGGGTCAGGTATGAGTATGTTTCGGGTACATGTATTGTTCAAATTCTCTGAAGTTTTCATGTCGGACAGGGTATGTATTTGGAGGATCATATCTCATACCCGTCTAGATACATGCCGGGCAGATGGAGGTAGTTAAAGAGAAATGAAGAGTCGGAACAATGTAGATGATTTGATTTTGTGGAGAGGAGCTCTTTTATTTAAGCTGACCGTAAAATATAAGGAATAATGACAATGCTAATGAATGAGAATATTGCGAGTTAGTGGATTTGCTGGAGTTTTTATCTTTATTAAAGATTTAGATAGATAAAAGAGTAGAAACGATGCCCATTGAGTAAGGCTGCATATATGTAGATGTCAGATAAGTGTTTCCAGGGTCAGAATGAAGGTGCATTTTGTTCCATTTGTATGACATTTATGCACATGCATCTTATGCTATAGATTTGCTTTCATAGGCTATTTAGTTATGCATTTGGTCACTACATGTGACCAACAAAATGTGATATAGAAAACAAACTAATGACATATGCGTGATTGTAATGTTTGTACTAGTTTTGACTTGGAAAGTTCTGTTTCTCCTACACTTTGAGCACTCATTTTCTGTGAATTTATAAGTATGATACCTTGAATTCTGTTTTAAAGTTGTACAATGCTGTTGTAGGCTAGATCTTCCACAGTGGAAGGATCTCTCAAGTACAAAAACTTCTTTGGTTATGGGGATCTTTGGGATGGTTCATTGGCATATGGCTACGATCACTCAGCTGAGTTGAGCGCTGGTGTTTTTTTGCCGAAATTTAAAGGACTGGTAACACCTGTCTCAGCACGAGCATACTTGCTATCCCAAGACTGGCTAAAGTTTTCTTCTTACAAAGAGCGATCGATGGGCCTTTCTCTTGGATTATTTTCTACTCCATATCATGATTTAGCATATAATCTTGCGTGGCGTACCTTGACAGATCCATCACAAATGTCATCGAGGTCCATAAGGAGGCAGCTTGGCCATAATTTACTTTCTTCTTTGAAATATACCTTTAAATTTGATAGGAGAAATTCAACAATGCGACCAACTCGGGGTTATGCTTTTGTTTCTACTACTCAAATTGGTGGCCTCGCACCTGATAGTCGAAGCTTACGCTTTCTGCGGCAGGTATGAATTATGCATGCTTTTTGTTTACATCCTAAGCATTCTTGATTTTGTCTCACAATCACGCATTTGAACTTGTTTGTCAGCATTGCTGTTTGTCATATTTTTTTTTCTTTTCATTGAAATTTATGACAGGAGTTTGATCTTCGTTACGTTGTTCCTCTCGGATTTTATCATGCTGCCCTTAATTTTGGGGTTTCTGGCGGTGTTGTCTTTCCATGGGGGAATGGGTTCTCAAGTAGGCCATCATCTTTGCCAGAAAGATTCTTCTTAGGTGGCAACATATCTCCAGTTTGTGCTTTAGGAGGGCCGACAGCATTGTGGGGATTTAAGACAAGGGGATTGGGACCGACAGAACCAAAAAGACAGGTTAACAATGAAAGTGCCGATCCTTCTGGTGTGGATTTTGTTGGAGGAGACCTTGCTGTTACTGCTTTGGCAGACCTTTCTTTCGATCTTCCATTTAGGTGGTTTAGAGAAAAGGGAATCCATGCTCATGTGTTTGCATGTGCTGGTAATGTTGCTAAATTAACAGAGAATGAGTATCGCAATATCTCTGTTCAGAAGTTCGTAGAGTCACTCCGAAGTTCAGTAGGTGTTGGACTTGTTGTTCCTACGAGTTTATTTCGTATGGAGGTTTGTTCTCACTCTCTCTCTCTAATTATTTTCAGTCAAGCATTGATAATTTGTTAGATCTTAATTTTCTGTTTTATATAATTTTACTAATAATCTAATTAGGACTTTATATTCTCTGAATATTCTATTATCGATAAGTTTTGATAATTAAGCCGGGGCTGGGGGTTTTGAACTTAGAATAGGACCTCCTTATTCAGGAGAACATCAAGTCAAATAAAGGTTTTGACACTATGAAATGATAACATAGTTGTAGATAATTTGACTGTTCACATAGGTCCCATTACGCCATTCATTTCAATCGGTGCCATTTTTGTCAGAGAAATTGTTTGCTGAATGTAATTAAGATAGGTTATTAAGATCCGTTTCTGGCCGAATTTCCATGCTGCATATAGATACTATACAAAGGATTGATAATAGAGTTGATAGCTCAATGCCATTTTTCTCTATTTTTGCCATCGACTGTTTTGTGTGTGTTGACTTTCTTAATGAGAAAAAAGATATGGTATGATTGAGTCAATTTGCTCGAGTTCTGTACAAGACTAATGACAGTTACTTTTGGCACCCCGGTTTCCATTGTGTTGTTTAGTGTTTTACATGAGTCAAGGAGCTGCAATTTTTATAGCTAACGTAATTTCTCCTCCCATCTGGTCCAGCTTAACTACTGCTATATACTGAAGAAGTTGGATCATGATCGGGCCAAAACCGGTGTTTGGCTTACTTTCTCTGCAGCATCATAGAAGTTTTGGACTTTATATTGGTGTCTGGCACAAGTGAAAACCGGTGTTTGGCATGCTTCCCCAGTTGCATCATAGCATTCCGGATCTTATATTGGGTGTCCAGCAGAATTTTGGAATCTAATCGATGTCGAATTGAGATTTTCATTGTTATTTTCTTTTTACCTGGAAAATAGGCCACATTCATCACAAATTGTATTTCATATTCCAGTTGCTACAATCTTGGTGAAGAAGCAACTTTTTAAGCCAAATTTCTCTGTAACCCATACAAGATAAGCTATGGGTTGATCTCAAACGTGAATCATTATTTTGTAATTTCGGTCGGATATTTACTGCCATTAATCTTAATAATTCTTATTAAAATTAAAAAAGGCATAATATCAAAATTAGTTTTTTTAAAGTTTAATATTTTGTCAACTTGATATTTATTATAAAATATTAGAAATATGGATATTATTTTTATTTTATAAGGATAAATTTGTAAATTATCATTATATTCTCAAGAAAATATTTAGTGTACTAAATAAAATAATATAATTTTTCAAAGATTTTAATCAATACTTTTCTACGTATATAAGTTAAAATTTTTATTAATCACATTTTCAATAATCATTTTAAGGAATCGTTGAAATTATAATATGAGAAAGCGCTGAAAACCTGGTTGTTGCTGGGAATAGGGGACATCTAAGAACTAGCTTACACCCTATACAACTTCCAACACAACTTACGACCTTCAATGAGTTATTATGACATGCCTGTCATGCAATTCATAAAAATAGGGTAGCTTCTTGATTAAATTTCATTTTTTAAACTCTATGGAAATAAATAAAATAAAAATAAACTATTTTGTTAGACACTTACAATTGAGTCATTTCTATTTTATTCATTTAATATTAATTTGACTATTTTTGTTAAAGAAAATTGATTAAATTAGTCACTTCACATTAAAAGGTACGGAATATTGACTTAAAATTTCACTTTTTTTCATTTTCATTTTCTTTAAATTTTGTTTCTTTATTATGTTGTTATTTTCATTCTTCCTTAATCTTTTTTCTTTTCATTCTCTCTCTTACTCTTTTCCTCATCTTCTTCCTTACCCAACATAAGTTATTCCGACCACTCAACCCTTCTCAAATCCTAACCTAAACCAAATCTAGAATACCCTAAATTTAAATATCTAGCAACCCACAAACCTGCATAAAACCATGAACCCAGAACCCCTTTGCAACCAATTTTTGGCCCAACTTGTGAAACCGATGGAAAATCATAAAACCAAAGAAGAAAAAGCAAAATAAAAAGAGAGAGAATAATTTATGTTAGAAAAATTCAGTTAAAAAACGGTTTACTGTAATAGTAGAAGTTTTAAAAAAAATTTAAACTAAGCTATTCTATAAATACCCTGCACTATTCACTTTCTTCCCCATTCAAAAACCCTAACCCTAGCCGCTGCAACTCAACAAGGCCTCCCTACCACGCCTCGTCGCCGCCTACAACTCCATTCTCGGCCCCAATCTCTCCCTTAGCATTTGTTAACTCCTTTTCTTTTATTTCATTGATTTATCTGCTATTTATCATATTAATCTATATTTTCATGTTATTTCCATATTGATAATCACATAAATTTCATTTATCAAAGAAGTTATCATCTTTCTCATGTTTAAAATCTTACCCATTACATGATTCCTACACTTCATTCAATTAGTTAAAAGTGAATATTCATGGCTAGGATAGTTGAAATAATCATGCATATTTTGTTGACATCTCTTTTCATTCATATCGTATTTTGCATTCCATTCCTTGCCATTTTTACTTATATTACCATGCTCATGCCACAAAGAAATGGGTCATTGAACTTATTGTTTTAATTGAATTTAGTAATTGTGGCTAAATATATTTATGCATTTTCCTTTTCAAATTTAGTCGCATTCCTTTTATATATTATAAATTGTCCACTCATCAAAAGACGAAATGATGTTTCCACTTGCAGGTACACAATGTCATCTTTAAGAGGAAAGAAAATCGTCGTACCTGCTTCAAAGAAGAGGAAGGGAGAGTCCTCTTCCGCAAGTCCAGCTGTGAAAATTCGTCACCCTCTTCTACAGTTCCCCTGAGGGCCCTAGGAAGAACTTTTCCAAATACTTCGGGCCCGACCCTTAATTGCGGGCCGCTGCATCGACTGGGCTGCCGTAGAACAAGTTTTGATGGCTGATGGGATTCGGGCCCTCCTAACCACCAACCCTTGGGAGCTATTCTTTGGGATTATCGAGCCAACATACCTTGAGCTCACGATGGAATTATGCTCAACGTTCCATCTTCAGACCGTAATGACGAACTATGATGATCCTCGTACGGTTCAATTTCGCCTAGGCGGATTAATCCTCCAGCTAAGTGTCCTAGAGTTTGGTGCTGCACTAGGCTTATATACGGAGGAGTTCAAGGAGGAGAATGAACTACATGCTCTCAGTCGCCACATACATTTCTCTCCCTCGAAGTGCTGGCACACTTTGGCCCCTAGCACGGCCTTTTACAATCCTAGCCGCTCCAAGGTAGCAGTTCTCCCACCATCCCTGAGGTACTTACACACTATTTTAGCTTACACGATTACAGGGAGGCGAGAGAACACTGGTGTCGTCAACACCCATGACGTCAACTTCTTATGGTGCATGTCGTAAGGGCTCGTCATCGACTTTGCCTATTTCATCGCCCTTGCGATTCAGCACCAGACGGAGCAGCATCGGAAGGGGGTCATTTCCATTGGCTCCTACGTGACTCGGCTGGCGTGACACTTCGGGCTCCTCAACATTGCGGCCCAAGAATCATCCCTCACCCTCATCGGTCAGATGTCTCCACAAGGCATCTCGAGCATGCTTAGCATGAGGATGATCGAGAGGTGCTGAGGAACCTACCCTCCCCAGTATCGTCTCGCCCAATCTATCGAGGAGGAGGCATACGAGGGCATTCTTGATGATGTCCCCCCACAGCACGAGGACCCATCGAATCAGCCATCACCACCCTCTCGTCTAGTGCATGCGAAGGCTTCATATGCTGCCATCTCTAAGCAGCTCACCCGATTCGAGCAGCAGTGTTTTCAATGATTTGACAACATTGATGCTACTCTGCAGCAGATTTGTCAGCACCTTCACATCTCATCGCCAGTCCCACCTTACGAGCCATCCAGCGATGAAGATGTTTAAAAATATTTATTTATTATTTTATGTTTTTAATTTTTATTGAAACTACTTTTTATTTTTATTAGATTTATAAATTTTATTTTTAATTATTAATTACGGTTATTTCTTTTTGAGTAATTATTCTCCCTAATATCCCCTAAAAAGTTCTTGATTTTATCACAGTTATATAGAGCTCTTAAACTCATCATCACATAGGAACTAAAACTCCACCGGGAAAGGTTCTCCATAACTGTCATGTCCTGATCGACCACAACCATAGCTACCACTAGATATAATATTCTTTTGGCATAGGACTTATGGACTAGTGAACCTCTACGACCGCCGGAGTATCCTCCTCCACTCTCGAACCGATTACTCCCCAAAACTCTAGTTCGAGGAATTCATCATATAGGAAGTTTCACTTCTCTCCCAATCCTATTTTTATACTTTAATATCTATCTTTGTACATTAAGGGCAATGTACGTCTTAAGTGTGGGGGGAATATTTATTTCATTATCAGAAAAATCCTTGAATGATTGCCTTGTTCTCTTGAAAAGATTTCATGTTGTATTTAGGATAAATTTTAATTGATTTATGATATTGATTGATATGTCTTGAATTAAAACATAGGCATTTATGCATTGATTGTTTAAACTTTAAGACATTAGAGAATCAAGCATGATGAGTTGATTTTTAAGAATTTAAAATTATAGGCTGTTTCCCCAAGTCTAGGTATTACTTTGAATTGGAAGTCATGAGTCTAAACATCAAAAAGCCATAATTTTTGAGAGATTTTTGAGCCTTTTGAGCATCTATTAATTCTTTCATGCTCACTTTTATTATTGCTTTGAGTGCGTTAGTATTAAACTGTTATTCTAGAACTTACTTGATTATGCATGTCGAGGCCACACCATTTGATTTGATATGTGTAACACCCTACTCGTATCCATTGCCGGAATAGGTACGAGGCATTACCGGAGTTTACTGAACATTTTTAGATAATTCTGAGTCATTTATTATTCATATTTTGAAAATAATCATAATGTCTCTTTATTGGGCCCTCGAAGCCCCAAACATACATTAAAAACCAATCGGAATTAAATCGGGATCATAAAAAATTTCGCAAAATCTTAAATTTTATTTTCATCTAAGTACTTACCATTTCAATGCTTCTTATAATTAAACATGTTACCATTCAATCAATTGCTTGACCTTTGTCTAAGTGTCAAGCCACATCATTGTTAGTATACTTGCACATATTTCATATAAATTCAACATTGATATACTTATTTTCTCGACATGTCACACTTGAGTTTAATAATTGTCTTTACTTACATGATTTCCTTGTATCAACATATCAAAGATAATCATATATGTACATGTAATGAAACATATCATTCTCTTACCGTTTCTTCATAAGCATATATCATTCATTTCATTATATCAATATTTCATGCTCCATCATTTCCATATATTTTATGTATATTTATTCGGTAATAGCTTATATCAAACTTAACATAAATTATATTCCATGTACTTATACTTATTTCGTTTATCTATCTTCATAATTATTTCATATAACCATTCGTCATCTGATACATATTACTTGAATATCAATTGTTCAACAAATGTCATAGCGTCTCCCATCCACAGTCTTATTTATCTTTGACATGATGCCATAGTGTCTTTCAACTATGGTCTTATTCATTTTCTGTCATGTTGCCATGGTATCTTTCAACCATGGTCTTACACATTTCATATCAGTTGCCATGGTGTCTTTCAACCATGGTCTTACACATTCATATCGAGTTGCCATGGTATCTTTCAACCATGGTCTTACACATTTCATATCAGTGCCATGGTATCTTTCAACCATGGTCTTACATATTTCATTTCAGAGAGCACACTCCCGTAAACCTCATCCTTACAGTGGGATTACCAGTCCAGGCTAAATCCCCTATAATATAAACTCATAGAGTATTGTCGGGATTACCGGTCGAGGCTAAATCCTCACAACGACAATTACTCTAATGAGCTTGGATCTGAATTACCACCAAAGCTAAATTGAGACCCTAATTTGGATTACCTGTCCGGGCTAAATCCATTTTACACGTATTCTTCGGGAGGGCTATATCAGAATAGGATCACCCGTCCGGGCTAGATCCTCTTTACCGTCAATTTCTTTTTAGAGATCCATCGAATTTTCCTTTCATTCAACCGGGATTTATTTTCAATTTATATCGAGTATTATCAATATTTCATCAAATATCATGAATTGAACATTCAAATCATATTTTCATCACATAACCACATATTTCAAGTATTTAAAATACAATTCAAGTTACACCAACTTACTTCATTGCTTGTTTGTGTTTATAATTTCATTAATCCGATATCTTTTCTTTTCCACGATCAAGTCTCATATTTGAGTCATCCGGATCTTTATAAATAAATTTGACCATCATTTTCATTCATTTCATATTCTAATGCATTTAATTAATGCTCTAGGCAAAATTACCATTTTGCCCCTAAACTTTTAATTAATGATGATTTCATCCTTAGGGTCAGGAAAATAAAATTCTTGAAATTTAATCCTTATTTTCAGCTATTATTCTCATACATATTGATAACAGCCCATGAATTCTATAAAATATCATAATTTTCCATAATTTCAACACTTTTCAATTTAATCCCTAAAACATGTTTTCCCCCTATCTTGAACTAAATATATAATTTTATTCAATTTTGTAATTTAAATAATAAAATAATCCATTTCATGTAATTTGGTCATTTCTGACATTTTTACAAAATTGCCCATAAAGTTTTACTTTTATTCAATTTAGTCCCTGAGCCTAAAATATGCAAATTAGCCATGCTAAATGAATATTCATATATGTTTTCCTCCTCCTCCTCTCCATTCCACATCCTTAATGTATATAACACACTTGTAAGTAACATTATCTATATATTTTTTTTATTTACTTTTATGAATATTCAAGCTGTCCATCTGTGTCATAGTCACTAAATTATTTATATCTGGAGCTATAGAGCTCAAAATTAAGATCCAAAAATTTTCCCTGAAACTAGACTCATATATATTATTTCCATTATATTTTCATAATTTTTGGTTTAGCAAATAAGTACAGTTTATTCTTTAAAATTACCCATGTTCTGTTGTTTGACAGTTCTGACCCTTCTTTACTAAAAATTAATTATCTCCTCGTACATAATTTGAATGGTATTCAAGTTTATTTCTATTGAAAATAGACTCATTAAAGATTCTAAACATATAAATTTAAGCCCCTAATTATTTCTATCAAATTTTTGATGATTTTCCAAAGTCAGAATAGGGGAACCCGAATTCATTCTGACATTGTCTCACAAAATTCATTATATTTCATGATTTAAAAATCCATTACTTGCACAGTTTCTTCTATAAGAAGCTAGACTCAATAAGATTTAATCTCATATTTTATTCATCCTATAATTAGATTTCTACAATTTTTGGTGATTTTTCAAAGTTAGACTACTGCTGCTGTCCATAACTATTTTAGTGCAAGATATTAATTACCATGTTATAACACCCTTATTTTCTTTTTCTACACCATTTCTCATCACTTTCTCTTATTTTCTCTTCACTAACATATCAAGAACATAGGACCTTATGTAAGAAAACTCTACTATAACATTATTTCCATGCTTTGTTAATAATAACAAACTTAAAAACATATTGAAATCTTGATGTACTTACCTTTTCTTATTGACTTCAATCTTTAACTTGATTTTTCTCTCTCCTCCAGCTTCTATTTCTTGAATCCAACTTGATATTCTTGCTCCCCATCATCTCCTTGCTATCTTTCTCTCTTGATGGCTATGGAAATTCTTTCAATTTTTAGGTGAAAATAATGAATTTTTTGAGGAAAGACTAAATTGTAAGAAAAGGAAAACTTTCTTTCTTCTTCTTCTTCTCACGCTAGTTGCATGAGAATGGTGATCATCCTCCCCTTTCTTTCCTTACATATATATATTAAATAAAATAATAATAAAATAATAAAATATCATTTAAAAATCAATTTAAAGTATTAATAAACTAATATTTATTTATTTAATTTATCTAAAATATCTCCAACATCATCATTGTCTCTAGATTTCTCTCTCTTCCAATTGACCATTTTGCCCTTCGTGATATTTTAAAATTCCAATCTTGAGTCATCACTTAATTTGGTAAAATTGTAATTTAGTCCCTCATAATTCTTCACCTATTCAATTTGGTCCTAATTCATCAATTTTCCTTGGTTTCTAGATCATTCCACCCTTAAAATATTTGCACTATTAGTCCTTCAAATTTTCATATTTACACTTTAATCCTTCAAATTTTGAGTATTTACTCTTGGGCCACAAAACTTTTCTCACTTTTACAATTTAATCCTTTCTTGAATCAATATGTCATAATATATTCCCAATATTTACATAACTCAAAATTTCCCTTTTTGTCACTTTATTTCCTTATTTTACTATATCACGGATAATATTTTACTATAAAAATTTTCGGGGTATTACAACAAAAAACATTGCATAGAATAAACTAGTATGGCTTGTAAAACCGACTTAATGAAAACTTCTTCCTTTAAGTAATAAGTACCGAATATTCCAATTTTCTAATTTTTTTTTGCGGATTTGTCTTTGAAACTGACGAAAGTTTCTTCTTATTTTTTTTCATCTTCCAATCATAGTTGGAAGACCTAAATATTTTTTTTTAGATCACTCGAACTTCATACTTCAAGGGTCGCTCCAATCTGATCTTTAATTTCATTCTGCACGTTGCTACTGAAATAAACAAGGGATTTATCAAAATTAAGTAGTTGGCCCGAAATCCCTTCGTATTCTTTTATAATCGTTTTAATAGCGTTGACTCCTTCCAAACTTGCTTCCTCAAATAGGATATTGTCAGTTGCAAAAAATAGGTGAGTTAGGGTTAAACCACTTCTTCCCACCCTTACCCCTTTAATAATTCCATTATTTTTTGCTAGTTTCAGTAGTGAGGAGAACCTTTCTACACACAATAAGAACAAATATGGACTGAGTGGATCCCCCTGTCTTAATCCGCTTAAACGTCTGAATTTTTCTCCTATTGTCCTATTAAGAATAATTGAATATTCCACTATTCGAACATAGCTCATTCTTCGCAGAAACCCATTTGTCTCATAACTTTTTTTATGAAAGTCCACTCCACCCTGTCATATATTTTACTCATGTCCAACTTTAATACAAAGTGACCCCGTGACCCTGCTTTCTTATGCTTTAAAATCTGAAGTATCTCGTAGGTAATAAGGACATTATCCGTAATTTGCCTTCCAGGAACAAAAGTTGCTTGTGCTTCGTCAATACAATTGGAGAAGACATTCTTCCAACATGGCATCGAATAAGAAAGTCCAACGATTACTTAACGAGTTCATGGATCTCCTCTCCGAATATGCAAGTATCGAAAACAACTTAGACCATAGAGACCCATTTCCACTAACCGTATCTCAACCAGAAATTGACCTGATAGACTGCAACCCATCTGCAACCTACCAAATGGATACCGTTGAGCCAACAACAGATAAGAAGGAAAACCCATCCCCCGGTATAATAGATCAAATGGATTCTATTCTATCGAATCAAGCAAACTCGGGTACCAAATCATCCGATCAAGTAAATCAAGCTCCAACAAATGAAGATCCTACTGGTTCATAATGCAAATACTAACTAATGGTGTTAAAAACTTAGAATAGGGGATTGTACTGGTATATATATCCCTTTACTTGACGGTTTAATGCTTGAAACTGAACCATCAGATGTATCTTTTTTTCTCTTTGATCTTCCTTGTGCATCCAACTGTAGAATTTCACTTATTAGTGTTAAGAGTTGAGTTTTCTTTTTCTTTTTTCATGTTATTGATAAAATTTCATCTTCTTTGAGCTTCGTACAAACATCCTCCTTGTTCCCTTCCCAAAAATTTTTATTCGACATTCACATTTTTCTTCTAGCACCTAACTTGTGCTAAACCTGAAGCTTCCATTCTCATGAGCTCTATTGCATTCTACCCCAAAATTTATCAATATCGGGCAATGATCAGATATAGCATGCGTTAGATATCTTAAAGAATACTTTGGGAAGGCCTCCCACCATACTTGATTAGCCACCCTCTATCTAATCTTTCACGAACATTATTTGCTGGCAATCTACCTTTCCCATGTAAACCACCTCCCCATAAACCCTAAATATTAAGGTTACATTTTTCCAAAACCTCACAAAATCAGGCCATGTTTCTCTCACTCCTTAGTCTACCACTCTTTTTCTCAAATGAATACAGGATTTCATTAAAATCTCCCACGACCATCCATGGCATATCTCGACTATTCCCTAACCTTCGTAGAAGGTTCCAAGATTCACTTCCATTATGTTCCTCTAAAGCACCAAAAAAACATGTTAATCTCTATGTTAGCGCTCTGCATTTTAACATGACAACCACATCAATATGATTGGCTGAATAACTTCGCAACTGTACCTTATCTTATTTTTTCCACCAAATTGACAATCCACCTTTGGAACCTTGCGCACCTACTTCTATTCCATTAGTAAATCCACATCTCCCTTGAACTTTTTCCATTCTTTTGTCACTTAACTTTGTTTCTACTAGAAACAAAATTTGGGGCTATACGCGTCTTACCTTATTTTGAAGCACTTGAGTCATTCCCCTCACACAAATGGTCATTCCTTATTCTTTATTGTATTTTTCATTCACCATATTTGACTGGAGTATCTTCTATTATGGCCTCCCTTTGTCCCATAGACTATTCTCATTGAGAAAAATCTTCACCATCTATTCTTCTTCTTCCTTGTCCATATAATTCCATTCCAACAGAGCTATTACCCTTCTTGATTCTGCTTGGCAATTCCTTCATTAACCATATACTTCCGGCAAGCAGCTCATTTCTAAATGGTGCTCTTAGTGAGATGTTCCAACCAAATATAACCTTTTGAATTTCGATTGTCTTTCGTACCGAGCAAAACCCCTTCCCATGACCAAATTTTCCACAAAGAAAGCAAAATAATGAGAGTCTTTCATATTGGAAATACATGTAGCCCTCTTATCATTTTGTCAGCGTCAGCTTTTTCTTTCTCTTTAAAGCTAGCCTTACATCAATTTTCACCCTAAATCTCATATATCTTTGTTCTCCTCGTGAAATCAAAGCAACATCATATTGTATAAATTGTCTAACAAACCCCTCCCCCCAAAATTTCCTTGCTAAGCCTTCCAATATTACTCCATATGGTAGATTGTGAACTCGGATCCAAAAATAAGAATAAAATAATAGGATCTGCTTTAGATCTTCTCCGATACTCAATCGGTGGAAAATTAACAGATGCCTGTTAAAAGTCCACGACATTCCATCCAATACTCTTTTAATATCCACTTCATAGAAGAATCGAAATAAGTATTGTTTTCCCCCTAAATATATGATTATAACTCTTCCTAACGGATGCCATAAGTCCTTTTAGGAGACGAAAAGTGAATTACGCAATCTGTAAGAGTTCTCCCCACTAAACAAAACCGAAGATCTTCATCATCATTATTCAGCTCTCTTTCACAGGGAATCGACTCTTCTTCTTCATCCTCCAAATTCATATTAGTGATGTCCGCCTCCATCCGTGGCAAGCTTTTTTGTAGGTAAACATCCACTCTCTACAAATCCCAACTAACCCTAACGTGCGCCGATTTGATGTTGTGAAAATGAAAAAACAAAGAAAATGGCGTGCTATAAAACCCTAGCAAACAAAAGAACTAGAAATCTAAACCCCCTTTCTAATAAATATTGTTTTATACTTTGTCAATTTTTTAATTTCATTACAATAATTTGATTTGATATATATTTTTAATGAATTTTACTTATATGATAATATTGAAATTGAACAAAATAATTTAAAATGGTTTAAAAATACTTTTATTATTAAAATTGTATAAAATTTAAATCTGATTTATAAATGTTTTACAATTGTTTTAAAGATAAAATCTATTTAACTTATTTTTTCTAAAAAAATTAAAAATCATAATTCTAGAATTTTTTTAATAAGATAATTTAGCATTGTCAATATTTTTAATATTATTAATTAAAAATATGTTTACTATTTTGCATCAAATAAATTAAATTAGAAATGTGTCTAAATTAGATTTTTATAAATTATAAAATTTTTAAAGATATATTTATTATTAATCATAATTAAATTAGTCTTTTCAACAAAGTGTAAATGGTAATATATATCATTTAAATAATTATAAAAGATATAGAAAAATAGAAAATAATTTAAATTTATTTATAATATTAATCATAAAATTAAAATTATAAAAAATTAATATATTATAATGGATGCATACAATAAAAGTATTTTAATATTTTTAGGTAATGAAATAGACTTGCAAGTCAAGCTTGGATAATGGATAATGGATAATGAATATTCCATATTTTTTGTGGACTGGAATATGTACATATGATATTCAATCGTATATTGTATAATTATTAACATACGATTCATAACTGATTTAAATATTAATATTTATATATATTCGTTATTTGAATCTGTTTTAGATTGGGACAAAGGAGCTTTGGACCCCTTGTTAAATGGTTGAATTTCACTTTTAATCCATTTTAAACTTTAACAATTTAATTTAATCCTTTTTAAGCCTTGACGAGTGAACACAAGTGGAAATGATGATCCAATCTCTCCTCCGCTTCAATCATGTCTATAATTGCTGGGGTGCCTTGACACATGAGAGAAGGTATATACAAGCAATGACTACTAGGGTAGAACTTATTAAAGTAAGCCGACCTAGGGGGGCTAATTAAAACATTTTAAAAAATTTAAGCGAAAAACCAAATATTCCCAAAACTTTTGGGGGCCTTAATCTAGTTTTGTTATGTATTTCGACTAGCTTGCAATTATTCAAGCATTAACAAAAGGCAGTAATCCCTAAAATATTAGTATTGTTGAAATTACTTATTAAAGTCCATTCACCTCCCAGTAAAATTAATGAAGCCATTTATGTACACAAGATCATATCCATGTAGACAAAGATTATATTCATATTCAGGGACGAATAAATTATAACTTTTACGATAGTAAAAATATAATTTTATCATTTAAATAGTTTATATTTTTATAATTTTAAATAATTAAATTAATTTTTTTATTATTTTTAAGAAGGCTAAGGCATAATTTTACTTTTTTACAATCAACCAAAAAGACATTACCATGTCAGTAGTCTCAACAACTTCAACATCATGTACATAACCAAATATTTAATATTAGTTAGGGTTTAAAAACAACAATGACTCACTTTTTTTCTGTCCCTTAGGAAGAGATTAATCCGACTTTTCACAAAACTTGAAAACCAAAAATTGGCCCTTCATTCCATGAACGGTTTCTTTAAATTATCCTTTAATTTTTCTAATTACTTTTACACTTTTTTTTTTCAATTAAAACTTTATGTCCACTTCCAATCTAAGCCTTTACAGTCCCTTCTTTCCATTGGCTGTTTTTCAGTATCCTTGGACGAAAAATCTCAACAAAGTCATGTGAATATAAGACCGTTAGATTCAATTAAAATTATTTAGTAGGTTTTTTTTAATAAATAAAAGAGATTTTGAGTTAATAATAAGAGATAAAGTTATACATATCGAGATTTAATTGTGAGATATAATCTTTTAAAATTATTAGATAAAGCATATTTAGAAAGTTTTTTTAAAATTTCCGCTTATAGAATTAAAATATTGTAGTTAATAATTATTCATTAAAATATATCACTTAATCATGTATGAAGGATAGAGTTTTTAAAATAATTTAATCCTTCCTAATAAATTATTTAAATCTAAAAATTAAAAGATGAAATAGAAAAAATAACTTGAGTTTTAGTTGATTTGATTTTAAATTTTAATAATTTTAAACTTAAATAATCTAAATTTTAATATGAAACTTTAATTACTTAAATTTAAAGTTATTCAAAAGGATTCAACTCAATTTAATATATTTTATTTATATTGTTATTTAAATTTATAATTGAGTTTATGTTACGAATCAACCGAGTATCAATTTGGTTTAAAAATTATGGAAATATGCATAAAATATACATATTGTGGGATTTGAACGCTTCTCAATTACATTAATAAAACATTTAATTTATCACATAACTAAAACTTTATTTTAATATTTTTATACATATTTTATTACCTCCATTGATTGTACATTTATACTATTATTTAAGCTCCTGACTGAATTACATGTGATGGAATTTTATTAATACTGTATTTGTAGGGTGTGTCTCATATTCTTCTCTCAGTTAAACTCTGTTATCTTTTCCTAGTTGGACTCTAATTATTCCAGGGGTCATTGTATCTTTGTTTTGATGTATCAACTAGCAAGAGCTTTTCTTTGCTAGCTAGTGATAAGATGTAATAGCATAAGAGTTTTGGTAAAAGTTTCGTGGTAATTATGGAGAGTATTTTATACCCCTTTTGTGAGTCTCTCATGAAGTTTTAGGGTTTTGTTTATCGGTTTGCTATTTGAGAGGTCATTGTATCCCTGTTTTGATGTATCAACTAGCAAGAGCTTTTCTTTGCTAGTCATAAGATGTAGTAGCATAAGAGTTTTAGTAAGAGGTTCGTGGTAATTATAGAGAGTATTTTATACCCCTTTTGCGAGTATCTCATGAAACTTTAGGGTTTTGTTTATCGGTTTGCTATTTGAGATTTTCAGCTTTGCATTTGGGGTTTTGGATAATGTATAAGTTGTTATAGGTTTATTTTATTCATATTATACTTTCGTTTGTTTACTTATTTAGTGAAAAGTCGAAACATTTTTTGCTTGTGGTTTTTATCTTCTTCGGAGGTGTTTTTCACGTAAAATAATTATGTTCGCTATTCTCTATTTTTCTTATTCGTTGTTTATACGAGTCGATCCTCAAGAGTATTTGATTGAGTTGGTGTCACAAGTTATCTCGACAGGAACTCAAGATTGATGACAACATCGTGATAAACAATTTAAGTTAATTTTTTCATTTTAATATCGTATATATTTCACGTGTTATTATTAAGTAGTTTCAAACCATACGTTTATTTATTTTATATTATTTTTAAACACACATTTTTATTATAAATTTGTGGTTTTATACGTATATGCATATGATAAAATTTCTAATTATTATAATATATCCTTTAAAAATTAAGATAAACTTTAATATTTTGTCACATTATATGAATTTAAGGACAAAGATCTCCTCATCTTTACTTCCCAACCGTCCACATTAACTGCCAAATATGCCTCAACTTCCACTGTTATAAAAGCCTCGACACCTTCCCTTTCGCTAAAATGGCGTCTGCCCAAGACTCTCAGCCTTTCCACTGGCACTACGCAGATCTCGAAGACCGCGACTTCCAAATCCACGGCCGAACTCTCTTCTTCACCGTCGTCCTCTTTGCCATCGTCCTTATTTTCGCTCTCATATTCTTTTACACTCGATGGCTATGCAGTTCTCATCGACATGACCTATCCCCAGCCTCTCACGTACCTCCACAGCCTCCTCCTCAGCCTCGAGGGCTCGACCCCAATACCATCAATGCGTTGCCGATAACTATGGTGACGAGGGGGAGGGCGGCGCTTGGGACCGAGTGCTGTATATGCCTTGGACTGTTTGAAGATGGTGAGAAAGTTAAGGTTTTGCCTTCGTGTCACCATTCTTATCATTCCGAGTGTGTTGATAGGTGGCTCAGTGCTGAGTCGAGTTGTCCACTGTGTAGAAATTCTCTTCAAGTTGAATCAGATCGGCTTCGTCAGATTCCAGTCATTGTGACTCAGTAAACAAACACGCACACGAAAACAAAAAATTTTGTAAACGATGGTGGATTTGAGTAGATTCCTTTTATGGGTTTTTCTCTGCTTTTCATTTTGTCTTATATTGTGGGGTTGCCATGAATGTAATGCTACCATGTGCTCGATGAAATTGTTCAATGAATAAATTGTTTTGGCTAAATTATGCTTCAAGTACCTGTACTTTTTATTTTTTTGAATGTTAGCTTCTCTATTTTTAGGTCTATTTGTTAAAGCGGATAAAATTTTTCTATTAAATTCATTAGTGTAATATTTAAAAAAATATTAAATTCGTTAGTGTAATATTTAAAAAAAAATACTCTCTTAATATATAAAAAAACATGATATTAATAAATGAAATTGTTTTTTAAACTTGAAAACTAAAGTGACTAAATTCAAACTGAACAAAGAGTAGAAGGACTTGAAGTAGATTTTACTTTTCTGTTTGTCAACGACGGAGGAAGTTAGGTCATTTGTTGCCTTGTGCCCTTGGAACGTGGGCTGTTGTGATTGGGGAAACAAAATTCCAGTTTTTATTCCCTTTATTGCAATCAATGCTAAAAGGACCAATATAAAAATCAAAATACAATAGGGACATATTCGCAATTTTCCAAATATAATTTATTAAACATGAGAAGTTTTGTTTTTTTTTTGGTACAAGTGAGTATATGGATAATTATTAGGATAAAGCACGACTGTTTTTTTATATAATTTATAATATATACTTTATGAAGAATCCAGAAAATACTTTAATTGGGATAATGCAAGGTGGAGATTTGTTTTGATAGTCCCGTAATTCTAAAAATTATATTTTAACCCTTGTGTCAGTGAAGTAATTAATATTTCTTTTTGCCTTTAATCAGTCAATAATTTGGCACTTTATTTGCATCTGAAAAATCTGTGTGCCCTTAGACTGGAAATATTATAAATTAAATTATTGTTGTGATAATGACTACCACTTATATACTTAAATAAAATTATTCATTGTTACATATTTTTATAATTTTATAAACTATTGATATTTAAAAGTTTAGTTATTATATGTAAAATTATATCGATATAATATTTCTATAACAGAAGATTAGAGTAATTATTTGATACATCATTAATAGAGTTTTAAAATTTCACAAGTGGGTTAAAAGTCTGACAATTGTCATATTTATTTATGTAATTAATTTTTTTTACACCCTATAATACGGGTATTTTACCAATAAAGGCTCATTTCTAACTTTTTTTTACAGAAATGGGCCGTTTTCTTAATTATTTACCGGAATAGGCCGAAAACGGAAAAATCACGTCCACGTCAGCGCGAAGTCAAGGTATTTGCCAGCAAAGCGCGTCCCTGAGGAAGCGCTTTGTCCACATCAGTAGAAAACGCTTCCATGAAGACGCGCTTTGTGCTGATGTAGACAAAGCGCTTCATCAGGGACGCGCTTTGCCCGTGTTCTTCATCTGTTGGGATTTGGGTTTTTTAGGGTTAAGGTTAGGGTAAGTTAGGGTTTTTATGGTTTAGGGTTAGGGTTTTTTAGGGTTTATGATTTTTGTAAGGATTTAATTAATTAAATTAGGTGTAAGATTAATTAATTAAATTAAGGTGTAAAATTAATTAATTAAATTAAATATTAATTAAAAATTAATTAAATTGAGTTTAGGGTTAAGTAATTAAATTTATGTTTAGGGTTTTGGAAAAAATATATGCAATATAAATTATGTATTAGTGTATTTAAAATAAATTTTTGGTTTTTTTTTCTTCTGTAGTATCTGGAAAAATTTTTTTAAGAAGAAGTTTCTGAAGAAATAGTATCCAAAACGCTTCAAGCAGGATGCACTGTCAGCAAAATTACTGAAAATTGCTCCCACGTGGACGCTTTTTTTCTACAGTGGTATTGAGAAAATTATAATTAAAATACTAAAAACAACTTTTATTTTATTACAAATATAAAAGAGTAAATTATAATTGAAATACTAAAACAACTTTTATTTTATTACAAATATAAAAGAGTAAATTATAATTAAAATATTAAAAACAACTTTTATTTTATTAAATGAAAGAATATAAAAAAGTTTATACAAGTATATTAAAAAATCAATGTTGGTGCTTGGTGAATCGATTGCCACATGGGGTCGCCGATTTACATTGGATTCCTCCTTGGTTCGAGTTAGGAGAGGTTCTGTTGCTCGTGAGATTGTGGTTCATCCGGCTGGAGATCTAGTTGTGGGTGTTGGGAGGATGAGCCATCTTGATAGAATAATGACTGCGGAGGTGTTTGCATCACCCATGGCGGAGGTGTTTGAATCCCATAAGGCGATGGGGATTGATAAAAAGAAGAGCTCCCCAATGGCGCCTCGTGCGACAGCAGCCTATAGGTCAGCTGTTGACTCGGAGAAATTAGGAATGGAGATGAACCGGGCCATGCATTCCAACCTGCCATAGGACTGGAAAAAGGAAACATATAAGGGTTAAGATATATATAAGGACTAGGATACGCATCTGGCATAATCTGAAAAGGCTGTGATATAGGTGTCGTTGGTTGAAGTGTTGGGCCCGGTGACTGTGTGGGCACTATTGATGGGCCAGCTGATTGTATGGGCATTGTTGATGAGCCCGGGTCGTTATCCCTTCTTCTTGGATTTAAAGGGCCTCGTCATTCCCTTTGGACACGAATTTGCCGTCGCCTCTCTTCTTCGGACAGTAAATATGGCTTCTCATGGATCCTAAATCATAGCATGTATTCGGGCACGGACGCTAACTCAGGAACGATGATCGGTTCCCGAGTAGGTATATAATCATATCGATTCTCCCACATTTCGATATATGCTGAGTAGAATCTCGGCCAATCCGTATGCAATTGCCGTAAGTCTATTTTGTACTCATCATCGAGCACCTCAGGTGCCACAGGAATCTGTTGTTGGAAGCCAAATTGCCGCAATACTCGATCTGACTGGTGCATCTCCACGATAGCATAGTTGACCAATGGGACCTTTACGTGCCAAACGTTCGGATTTTGAAATAATTCATCCGGAATTACTGCCCGAATTGCCAGATCCTCGTATGGTGTCCATTGAAACTATATGAACATAATAAAAATATTAGTTGTATACATAATACATAATACATAATACTAAATACTAAATACTAAATATTAAATATTAAATACGAAACGAATATTTTATTATCTATATATATTTTATTTAAAACTTACTTGTGCTTCCGACCATTGGTCTAATAGAAGCCGTATATCTTCAAGAGATGTAGGTATTCCAACATAACTCGCCGAATGGTTCCACCTAATTAAATAAATTTTTAGCATACAATTATATTTTAAATCTACGTAATAATTGTAAAATCTAATTTAAAATTTACCTCGTTATAAGTGGGAATGTATATGGCTGGTCCACTCGAGGACGTAAAAATGGAAAACGAAACCGTGCCTATGATTGCAGTAGTGATAGGCAACCTCCGATTTTGACTTTATTCGGTCGCGTCGCCCCGCACATCTCTCGGTACAATGTTGCTAACACGACAGGCCCTCAACTAAGTTCACCAGTTACTCTAAAATCAACGAGTTTCAGCAGCCATCTCAGATGTACGCGATTTCGTGATAAGTCCGGCATTAGATAACCTCCGATCATCTCAAGAATGTATGCCCGAGCATATGTATTCTTTCTAGTTCAATCGAATCATTATCCAACTTTGAAAATGTGTCTCGTAACCAGCCCATCTCGATCCGAACTCCGTTAATATTATCCGGAATAGCACCCAAAAGCTAGTAACATACGGCGCCCCAATCAGCAGAATAAGCAGACCCAGTGACCGCGTACCCATCCACCAGCAATCCCAATTGCAACTCCACGTCTTCCAAAGTGATAGTACACTCTCCGCATGGAAAATGGAAAGTGTGCGTCTTGGGTCTCCACCTCTCTATCAATGCACTGATTAGTTTCGAGTCCAACTTGCACCCCCAACCTATCGTGGTCACGTGCCAAAAATCCGCGTCCCGCAGGTAACCTTCCATCAACGGTGATGGAGGACCAGACATATTACGAATATAGCATTGCAACACCCTATCTACAGACTATTATAAAAAAATATAAAATTAAAATTAAAATTGCATAAATGAAAAAATATTAAATTGTATTGAAAAATTAATTAAAATTGCATAAATTAAAAAAATAGTAAATACTATTGAAATATTAAAATTATCACTTACCATTGTCATTTGATCGACGGAGATGTGTTTATTATCGAGACAAATTAATTCCCTTTCCATTGCAAAAATTTAATTTAAAATACAACTAATTCAAAAAAAAATTTAAATAGAGGTTTTTTGCAAAAATTAAAGAGAACTTTGAGAAAATTTGAGAAGATATGAGATAATATGAGAGAATTTTTGGAAGAATTTGAGAGAATTTGGATAGGAGGACTTTTTTTGTGTAAAAAATCAAGGGAAGGGGGTTTTATAGTTTTTTGTTTTTTTTTTACCGTTAGGGGCCCAACGGTCAAATTTTATTTGTTTGAAAAACGGGCAAAGACGTCCACGAGAGCGCTTTGTCCACATCAGCGTCCTCGAAGCGTTTTCGCTGATGTGGACAAAGCGCTTCCTCGGACACGCTTTGTCGGCAAATATCCCGACTTGCTACGACGTGGACGCGATTTCTCCGTTTTCGGCCTATTCCGGTAAATAATTAAGAAATCAGCCCATTTCCGTAAAAAATTTGGATATGGATCTTTATTAGTAAAATACCCCTATAATACATTGACGGTATATTAAATAATTTTCCTTTTTTACTTCAATTAGATTATTATACAAATTTTATTTTTGAAGTTTTGCTTAATCAACTTATATGATTATTCTTAAATTTATTTATTTAAATATAATTATAAAATAATTATTTTAATATTAATATAAAAATTATAATATTTCAGTATTTTTAATACTAAAACAGACTTTTAAAATAGTCCAAAATTGATTTGATTCCAGCTTAAAGGGTGTTTTTTCTTCTTCCGGAGGGAACCTGAGAAACCCTAAACTTGATTTTGGGCTAAAATAGGCCGATTCATGGTTTAACCCAACATATAATAACAAAGCCCAACTACGGAAAGGCCATTAGGGATTTAGGGTTTTAGCTTTTAAGCCTATATATATAATCTCAAAGCCTTACCTTTCTCTTCCCCACTCTCCTCGCAGCCTCCGTAGAAGAACACTACACGAGTGGTTTTGAACTGCAAAAGGAGATCGATTTCGAAGCCTTTTCACCATGAGAGCTAAGGTGAAAACGTCAAAACCCAAACCATGATCTTTTTGATTTTTTTTTATTGAAATATTGATATGGTTTTTTTTTTTTTATATAAATTGTGCTAATATCAGTGGAAGAAGAAGCGTATGAGGAGGTTGAAGAGGAAGAGAAGAAAGATGAGGCAAAGATCTAAGTAGTTTAATTTTATCTTAAAGCAAGCAATTTGGTCTATGTTTCTTTAGATTTTCTGTTGTTTGATGGATACTTTACTTTAAAAGGATTTAAGTTATCTTTATCGAAACCTTTTGAATATTCTGGAAACTTGTTATTTTCTATTAACAACTTATGGCTTTGGATGTTAATTTTCTAATATTTTTGGCTCAAAGTTGCACTTACTTGGTGTTCTCATTTTATCTTCAAATGGAAGATTATGGCTACAGATTTGATTTTGGGGGATGTAGTTATTGACAAAGTTGATGAGATATAGCTGATTTCTTTGGGCCATGATTCTAGAAGTTCTGGTATGATTGTCAGATTTTTCATATCTACATATGAGCATAAGAATATTCGAACTCATGCCTTTCAAAATATTGCATCAACAATTATGCCAATTCATTATTCAACTTAGTTGGCGGTATGTTTGTTAGATATGTGAATGTGTTTCATATTAATATGTTATGGTTTTCTAGATTCATATTTTTAGAGAACTTTCTAGGTACAATTGTATCTGTTTTAAGCATTGTTGAGAGATTTGGTAGAAATTTTCGAAGGAGACTATTGGTCCCCAACAATCAAAAGTATTGTTTGTTGGGGTTTTTGTTTCCCGTCCAGCGACTACCTTGAGGGCTTGATTCACAAAGCCAGGAGTACTTCGACTGTGGGTGTATGGCCATCCACCAAGAGAGTGTGAATGTTTCAGCTTTTGTGAGGTATGAATCCTTGACCTATGTTATATAGGTCACACTAGTTGGAGAAGATGTACTAACGTGCGGGAGAAGATCGACTGTGGGTGTATGGCCATCCACCAAGAGAGTGTGAATGTTTCACCTTTTGTGAGGTATGAATCCTTGACCTATGTTATATAGGTCACTAGTTGGAGAAGATGTACTAACGTGCGGGAGAGATCGGTTGATTGCGTGGTGGATAACATTTTAGAAACTTTTTCAGGAAGAGTCTCAACAAGGATTTTATTCTAATGTTCATATTCAAATAATTTTGTTAGGTTCTTTAAATACATTTAATTGTTTGATGATTATATACATATTTGGATAAATGTCGGATATTTTGAGAGAAATGAAAAGTAAAAGATGAGTTATTATGCAATGGACATTGAGGCATGGAAAAAAATTAAAGACCTATATACTCATTTCTATTATATATTACACAAGTTTAGGCTCTACTATCAAGAAATAACCTTGGCAAAAAGAAAAGAAAGCAAAATAAGCCCTAGAGGGAGGTAGATTTTAATTGTGCCCATGACTTAAAAGTTCTTTACTTGATTCACCAAGCCAATGGCGTCGGTAACCGGACAAAACCCATTAATAGGTGTTACAATGATGAATTCCCTTAGAGGCAAGGGGCGGTGGTATAAGTGACCCAAGCCTGGTTCCCTTGTTTCGTTAATGCGCTTTAATCTAGGGGCATGAAGCCGTCGGATTCCATGATAGCTCGACACAAAGGTGAGCAGTGGTTCTCTCCTAAGGCGTGCTTCGAGTGAGCTCTACATTGTTGTCAACGTCGAGAGCTTCAGGGGAAATTCTTTCTCCAAGAAATAAGATCATTTCAAGAGATTACAAGGCTTTAATGAAAAAAAATTGGAAAGATAAAAAATTAAAAGGATAAAAAACTAAAAAGATGGAAAACATATTTTTTTCCTAGGGAGAGAGAGAAAAATGAAAATAATAATTTTTCCATACATTGCTTGGTTTGCTTGGTGGAGTTAAAATATAGAAGGAAATGAAATGAAACATCTGAAAATACATAATTTTAAATTAGCATACACATCTCCATTATTTTTTCTCCTCTCATCATTCCAATTTAGAAATATTGATTTTTATGTATTATTATAGAAAATCATCCTCTCCTATTTTCATCCCAACCAAGTACACTCAATTTATTTTCTTTTCACTTTTTCATTCTCTCCTCCCATTTCTCCACTTCTTTTACCCACCTTAAATGTAACCCCAATGGTACAAAATCTCTCAGTAGCTTCTACCAACCTTGTCATTTTTTTTTTGTTTCCCTCTATTTCTCTTTTAGACATAAACCAAACATCAGCTCGCATTTTCTGAACAAATTGCGATGTCTTCTCACCCTTTTCTTTTCTTCACCTCCAAACGACAGGAATCAAAGTTTTGAATTGTAGCTTCCATCCTTATTAATCAAGGAAACATAAACCAAGTACAAAGCATCTCTCATTATCGTAAACTTGCAATTGTAAAATATACATAAATTATGTGAATTGACAACGCTAAGAACAAGCTATATTTTCTGCTTTGATAGTCTGATCTTCCAAACGACGAACCATGTAGAAAACAGCATCAAGGGAACTGTTTAACAGTTATTAATGAAACAAATATTTTTTAATAAGCAATGAGACAAATACTTGATCGCCATTGTTATCATTGCAAAGGCGCAAAGCTTTTAACAACTCACTGAACTCAGAGAACAGTTCAGGCGGATCATCGGAACACATCAAATTCAAACTCTGATCAAGATCTTGTTCTTGATTTCGAGGTCAATTACGTGTCCGGAAGATCAAAATCTACAAAAACTTGGTCGATCCTCTCAGTCCGTTCTTGATTTTTTTTTCCCCATAATTACATCAATCGTGCATTACTCTTTCGTGGCATGTCATTTTAATTTTTTGGATTCCAAACCTATTGGACCCGTATTCGCATCACATAATCATCATTCCGATCAAAATAATCAAATCTAACTAAAGACCAGCAATAATATTTATTTTGTATAGAAAAGATGTACATGTATATACTGCAAACATATTCTACCAATAAAGAGTAGCCCAAAAAAAACATGTATATGGATCATAAACAAATTTTCTGTTTCGATTTAGGAAAAGAATGAAGCAAAAAGAAGAAACAATGAAGTGGGAAGTGTTCTCGTATATACTGCTGGGTCAATTCCAAGGACATTAAAGGAAAATAAAACTACAAAATACAAATATGCATGTGTGATAAAAATCCTCGGCTTACCTTCTTACCAGCATCCAAAAAAATGCCTCTTTCTACCAAAAAGTTAAAAAAAAAAAGAAAAGAAAAGAAGAGAATATTAGAACATAATAATATCACATAATATCACACAGATGAAACATAGAAATGGCATTATTATAAACTGATCTTCAAGCCTGAAGAAATTGCCATGATTGGAACTATGATATCAATGTCTTATTTGTCACAGCAACAGAAGGAATCAACTCGGCTAAAAAATATCTTTCAAACCAACCTGTCATGAGTTAATAACTGCTGCCCATTGATGGCATGCCATAAGGTGGCATCGGAGGCATTCCCATTCCTCCCATGGGTGGTGGTGGAGGTGCAAATCCACCACCCATTGTTGGTCCTCCCATTCCTGGCATTGGCGGTGCAGGCAAGGCAAGAGGTAGTAACTGAGCATACATGTTCTGCAATGTAAGACAATTAATTTTATCAGTAAGAAGCATTTTGAATCAGTCGAAAATCTATCTACTCCCACTGTGCAGGGGTAGAGAATACATTATCAAGAAAAAGGAGATCAATTTTCGGCTCTCCAAGTTATTATTACCTGTTGTGCAATGACTTCTTTCTCTTCTTGCTCTTTAGCCTTTACTTCTTTTTGAGCTTCTATCTTGTCCTTGATAAGTTCATCAACTTTGCCAGTATATTCACGGATAAACTGTAAATTCAAAGAGAAATTAAAAAAGGTTCAAACAACATAATCTCAAAACAAAAAAAATTACAGGTTGAACTAAGATCAACCATCCAAGCATTCTAGCTAATGAAACCCTATTAACTGATGATACTGAAAGCGGCAGAGCACAGAAATCACCTGCAGCAGATATGGGAATGCGAAATCAATCATATTGTTGATCCAGGCCAGTTCAAGAGCAACATCCGCTCGAATTAAGTCATAACAGACAAAAAGGCACGATGCAAAGCATTCCTTCTTGCCCTGTACAAAGAGAACATCAACACTGAAATTAAGTACAATTCAAAACAATAACCAACATTATAGTGATAATATCATTAGGAAAACCACCATAGTGCAAAAACAAACATCAGTTAACTATACTTTCCATGTCCTATACCTATAGTACGATAATTGAGTATTATGTCTATACTTTCTATGTTACTCAGACTCGGATGTTAGTGTGGGATAGAAAAAATGTGTCTGGCACAAAGTATATTTATGTTTTTCTTTTTTTAAGTTTTTCCATCTATTTGAACCGTCCTTGGAAGGTCATATCCCATTAACCGTGTCCAAATATGCGCTGGAAATAAGTGTCAGACACAGATATTTCAAGAAGAAAGAGTAGAAAAGCATAACTCAAATTTGCACCGGAAAGGAACAAGTGGAAGAGAGCACAATAACATAATTAGGAGTAGCAATTGGCCAAAAAGGTGTAATGCTTTCTACCTCCAAAGTCCAAACAGATAATCAGTCAGCATATATTTTATGTAATTTGGAATGAGTTCAGTACCTGTTCAATGAAGTAAACAAGCAACTCCTCGGCAAGTTCACGTTCACCAGACTGTGAAGCTGTTTCCATTGCATCTCTGTAATGGTTGTCCTTCTTTGACAAGGCAATGGACTGCTTCCATCTGCCTGCCTTTTTGTAGATGTATGCAGCAACACGCCTCATTTCAAGCAGCTCATGTTTCTCAATCTACACAAGCAATTTGGAAATAATATCAGAAACAAACCCAACACCAAACACTAATGTAAGAAAAAGAGCACTTCACCTTTTGTGCAAGTCCAATCTGATCAAAGTTATCATGCAAATCAATAGATTCTCTTAATCTATCATAATCTTCTTCCTCCACATAAATCTCATTCAATGCCTCGTTTACTGCCGATACATTGTTGCTCTGAACAGCAACCATGTATGGCTTCACAAGACGTAGATGGCCAGCCTGAAATTCCAAAAGGAAATAATAGTGAGCCCAAAATGAACTATGGTAATAACAAAGAAAATCATTTATTTCAATATTAGATCATCTTTTGCCAGAATTGAACCTTTCTCATAATGTCAACAACTCGAGTGTGATCCACACGAAGTGCAAGCACGTTCAGCATATCATTGATGAGATCTGGATGTTCTTGCAAGTAGAACTGGACAGCCTTGTAATAGAGCTCAACACTAGCAACTTTGACAACAATATCTTTGAACTGCATATGATCCCATGCTTCAGGAGAGTGGTTCATGACAGTAGTTGCAGCATTATCAAACTCGTCATATTGGATATACAAATAGGTAAGTTCCTTCCAATGCTGCTGCTCATCACAAGCTCTTATCAGTTTGGGAATGTTGAGACGCGTAGAGAACAATTTAATGTGCTCCATAAGTTTCTCTGGACGATATCTGGCATACAGGACTCCCAACTCAGTAAAGATACCCATGTGTGCACGCTCCAATCCTAAACCACTCTCCATAAGAGAGATTAACTCATTGAAGCATCCTCTATTCTGATAGTATTCACTGACTTCTTCCAAGTCATCCACCTAGAAAATCAGCAAACATAATGGTCAAAATCAATGGGGTCAAACAGTCTCCAACAGACAAACATGAGAAGAAGAAAAGGGGAACTGTATGCACAATGACTATTGCTCCTGAAAATTGCAAGTCAACTGGAAAGTAAACTCACCTGCACAATAACATTAAGACCACATATTTGTGCCAATCTGAATTCCTCTGCATCAACACAAGCAAAGCAAACTTCCTTCCATGTCTTGGCACTGTTTGCTTTCCGTGCTGCATCAACAGCACCCTGGAATTGTTTAAGTCTCACAAGTGTAACAGCCAACTTAGCCCAGTTAGATATAAATGCAAATATTATTTTTGCAGCTTCATATAGCTCTTCATCGAACAACCGATCACCGACATTTTGAAGATTAGCCACATTTGGCATGAGAATGAATTCTTCAATTTCACCCAGTCTATCAATCTTTGCATATGCATAAATGAGTTCACTGTCAACCTTGGGCTCCTTGACTTTCTGCCTGACCATCAGAAGGTACCTTACGAGATCAGGGTAGACATTAGCATCCTCAGAAGCTCGGATGACATCAAGGAAGTGAGTAGCATCATCTGCACGGATAAATGATTCAATTGCATCGCTCACCAGCCCTTCCCTCAGTTGTGCCTTTGCCACCTGACTCCAAACAGCATCTTCTTCAACTCGGAAGGCAAATTCCACGGCTCGATCAATGCTTCTAATGTTATCCAGTAAAACATTGACAGCCTGAACATTTAAGTTAAACTTCTTGAAAATTGAAAAAGCTTCTTCATATAGTTGAGCTTCCACGGCCACTTCTCCAACTGCTGGTCCATCAAAGTTATCTAGCCTATTAATATAATCCATAACTCGGGAGGGATCTGCCTTGATAGCTGTCAAAATAAGTAGATTTTGCAGATTAAAGTTCCCACTGAATGCAGAGTTTTGGAGCACAATCTTCTCAAGAAGCTCAATTAGTTCATGGGGCAGGTCAGCAGTCATGAAAGCTTTAACAGCAGCAGAGACTTGTTCTGGACTTTTGCTTTCTGGCAAAGCAGTTGACACAACCTGATCAATTAGATGTCTTCTATATTCATTTTCAGGATTTAGAACCTTCTCCCAAAGATCGCCATCCATCCTCTCAACAACATACCTGTGATCAAAGGATGGTGCACCTATAAGCCACTTAAAAACAAAAATCTGATATATCATCATAAATAAACTAAAGAATTGCATACCTGGCCTGCAATTTGAACAACGAGTTCTTATTTGTGACATTGATAAGTTCATCATCACATTGTCCTCTTCGGTAAGCCACAACTGCCAAGGTGGGATCACGTTTCTCACAATACTTACCAACAACCCGGGAATCATAGTAAGGATTGGTTGTGAGGAAGTGCTCTGGATTGTTGTTGCTTTCAATGATGATTTTACCAAGAGCATTGTGGACATGCACATCTTGGCTTCCCTCACTCACAAGATGCTCCAAGAACTGCGTAAGCAAACGAAGTCGATTTCTGGAAATCACATGCAGGAAGATGAGAATCACAAAGTAGTGAACAAAGGAAATGAGGACCAAAGATATGGTAAGAAATCACCTCTTCTCACATTCATCCACAAGTGGCTCAACTGGAAGCAAGGAACGGACTGAGAGAATGAGACCTTTAATAAAATCTTCAGGGCATTCATCATCAAGCAACTGCCCCACTACCAAAGGAGCATTGCCCGGGTTCACCTGTCAAAAGAAGCAAGTTCACAATTACCTGGGTTTAAATTGAACTCATATCATATGCCAGTAAACATATCCAGTCAAGAAAATTGTATACCTTCTGAACATAACCTTCAATGTAACGGAGCATGTTATTTGTGTAGAGGTAGTGGGTCAGATCAGGAACAAACCCAAATCGATCACAAACATTAATCAGGGGCCTAGCATCAGGAAGCTTGGCCTCCATCAGGAAGTTCTTTGTCTTTTCAGCATCATAGAAGTTTGATTCTCTGGTCACACGCTCAACCTCCTTTATTTGTCCAGTTTTAGCAGCCGCCTCAATGTACTTAAAGTGTATATCGGGGTCCTCACTGTCCCATAATCAGAACCAACATAGTAAGTGCCATATTAGATATATCTGCGGTATGCCCAATCAAACAAAGGACATTTCTTGTTTGCTAAATAGCTCACCTTGAACTCAAATAAGATCCCAGGAAAAAGTACAATCCTTCATATGACTTAAACTGCTCAAAAAGTTTTATGCAAGCCTCAACACCCAACTGCTCACAGTACTCCTTGGCAACCTGCACAGCCACAGCTTAGCCTTCGGTGATTTACTAAACATTATTAGCATACTATTATATAACATGCTTTACCTGAACAATTATTTGAAGGTTCCCTCTTAGATTAACCAGAAGAAGGTCCTTCATGCACTCCAAGGCCCATTCTCGTGAAAGAGTGCCAAAAAACTCAACAAGCGACTGAAAATAGAATTATTATTGAATAAAAATATATCAGGATTTAGTAGTCTAATTTTTCCAAGAGATAAAGATAGCAGAAAACATGTACCTGAGGCTCAATAGCATGTGTGTTCACGATGACACGTTTAATGTCAGGCAACTCACTGTAATGCTGCAGAAAAAGATCAATGAGATAATTACCCAAAAGTTAAAACAACACAAGATGCAACAAGTAAAAATCTAAATAAGATGATTACCTGCAGAGCTCGCACATAGAGACCAGCTTTCTCACAAAGTTGTGCAATTCGAGGGCGATCATAGTGACTGAACATTCCATTTGCTAAGATGGCATCAGCAACATTAGGAAAAGTTACTAGATTGATTTCCAAAACCTGCATAGAAAAGAATGTTGTTGACCTTAAATTATTCTTTTCAAAATTAAAACCAAAATTAGATTAGCTGAACCAGCACATAAAATATATAACCTTCGTCTGTAGAAAAGCATGCTCTGGCAGATTTGGCTTCAAAACATCTAAAAGAAATGCGGTAGCCTCCCGTATCAAATTCCTCTGAAAAAAGGCAGATAGCAAAAGGAAACAATCTCATGTACATAGAAACATAAGGTTATTGACACAACCAATTTGATGAGCAGCAGACCTGAAGAAAGAGGTCAGTAATAGTGCTGTAATCAACCGGACAACCTCCCTCCATTTGAGACATCATCAATGCAAAATTAACAGCTCCCTGCAAGTAAAACAAGAAGCAAGAACCCATTTGTCAATGAAAATTACACAGATTCAATCCCCTAAAAAAATCTCATAATAGTAGCTGTTGATTGGCAAACAATAAAACAAAGGAAGCTTTTACTTTAATCAGAATACTCATAAAATTTTAAATAAGAGGCTCTAATGAAGGGAATTAACACAATTGAATATATTTATCGATTGGTCATATGGCATGCCTTCAATACCTCAAACACTAAAGACTACAAGAAGAAGAATGACGAACCTGTGGATCTGTACGAAGAATTGTTTGCAGAAGGAACAGATAGTCAGGAGAGTACCCAACCTGAGGAAACAATTTAGTCATGAATATTCAATGCAAGCATTCACAGAAATGTAAAAAGCAAGTGGAGAAAAATTCTCATCTTGATAGGCTGTAAAAAGGAGAGCACACATCAATCACACCAGAAAATGCTAACAGCGAAGAAAATGCAGCAATTACCTGCTTTGAGTATATTAAGATTTTGTCGAACTCCCTACGTTCTGCAAAAGCTGCAACAACTTTAGGAGTTGCTCTAGCTTTAATGTATATTTTCAGTGCAAGATCATTATCCACAGTCTACAACAAAAGCAAAATGAAAGTAGAAGGCAGCAAAAAAGAGTCAAAACAGTCCCAATTTTAAAATGAAATTTAGATACAACTGAATAAGATACAGATACATTTCTATTAGAGAACAAAACAAACCTTCACAAGGTCTCCAAGTTCCTCACTACATTCCAATTTATCTTCAGCCAACCAATTCTCTAGAAGATTCTTCTTGTTTTGATTTACCACAAGTCGAGATAATTCCAATGACTCAAAGGCATTGAGCTTTCCCTTTGTTAAAAGTGTACCAAAATACTGCAACAGTGGTGGAGTCTGCCCAGCTTGCACAGGTACACTCTGCAGCATTCAAATAAACATTTCTGCCTCAGATAAAATCAACACAAACATAAAAACCAGAATCTGCATTAGCAAAAAGGGAAAAGCAAATATTACCTGAAACTTGGCAACTGTATCAGGCGTGCGAAGGATCCCCTGTGGAGACTCTGCTGCAAGCTCAGCAGCTTCTTTATACTTTGTCTGAGCAAACAATTCTTGAAAACGTTGGACAACCTGAGATATTAAAAACCACAGAATCAAAACCCTAGTATATTCTTAAAAGAACAAAGTAATCATAAACAAGGATCTAAATAAACAGATAAAATTGAACAACTTAAACTACATATTTTTGTTAACAACACTCGGCATCAGATATAGAGAACACAAAATCTAATTATGCAATCCAAATGCTATCTCCAATCTCAGCATTGCAGCAAGACCGAAGAGATCCCAGAATCATTGAAGAAAGTTACCACAAAAGTAACTGTTGGATAATATAGATTACTCCTTGGGACATTATTGTCTGGGAACTAAAACCTACGGTTAATAATATCAGGTTCTTACTTCTCAATTGTCATTTCAATGCAAAGATCCACAAACCATAGACCAAGCTATACACATATCAATCAACTTACCAGGTTCTCTGCACCTGGAAGGTTTCCTCTTTTAGCCAGATTGACAGCAAGCTCCAAATTGTTCAACTGAAACGGAAAACAACCCGGAAAAGTTGTAAGCCTGCATGTCTCACCTTATTGATATCAGAAAACACATGAAAGGCACAAAAACATACTTGACTGCTAACAAATGGCACTATTGTTGCTTCATTTACAGTAGCCAACAACACCTGACCTCGCCTGTTGATGGCATAAAACCCTCCTGCCAACGAAGCTTCAGATGTTAAAAATATTGGGTCTGGACTTATTCTATTTCTGTATACAGCAGTCGCAGTCTCTAGATCATAAACAAACAGCAGCCCAAGCTTTGTGATAACGTAGATCAAACTATATTTGTGTGATATCTGCCATTTAACAGAAACATGTCTTATTAATGGCACAAAAGTTTGAAAAAAGATTTACCAAGAAAAACAATCAAAGTTGAGGACATTATACTACCTGCATTGCAACTGGAAAATCATCTTGAAAATCTGGTGGAAAGAATAGATCTGCCTGTTTCTTTGAAAATGATGGCTTACCTGTCATATTAGAGGTTTTGTTAAAAGGTTCGAAATTAAATGGACAGGAGATACAACACAATGTTGTAGCTACTACGTTGTTTTCAAGAAAATAGTTAATATACAGCCAGTGCCAACACATGCCTCCCATCAAAATTAACTTAGAATAGTCTAGATCATGATTTGGAGTTTGCTACAGATAAAATTCTAGGATTACTGAATTAAACCCCAAATGTTATTTGACTACTGAAAGGGGCAATGGCAAATTGATCTATTTCTTTATTTTTATTTTTACATTCATTTTTGAATTCACTTAGACAGACCCTCAGTTTCCCCTTATATACGAGAAGGAGATAACAAAAGTATAACAGACATCATAGCAAGCAGACCTGGCTGGGCACCAAGTTCAATTACATGCAACTTTGATACAATTTGGCCAGCATTAAAACTCTTGGTAGCAAAAGAAATAAGAATAGAAGGATTCTCATTTCCTGGAACCTGCACAACACAAACAAGCATATACAATAAGCAGGCTAGTTAATTAGGGTATCATATCTAGGGAATAAAGTACAAAGAAATCTCCTTACCTTAAATTGTGCAAATGAAGCAGCATGAGATTCAAGAGCTTGACTACGCTGCTGATCAACAGAGAAAAGTTGCATGTTCCCCTTCACCAATTGTGGCCTCTAAAGAGACAAGACACGTAGATCAAATCAGAATTACATAGTAGCAGCAGACCATTTTTCTAGAAAGCGAATTTCATCAGTAATAATGATTATGCAAAGAACTATTCTAACAGTAGAAAGACAAGATGGGGAAAAGGAAAAGGAAAAGGAAAAGGCAAAGAAAACTAGAAAAGGGGATTACAGGGACGCAAATCCTAAAGGACACTGCAAGAGACAGAATTAATTACCCATAAGGGTCATAAACTAATTCAGAGTTCTCTATAGCAGTTTGAGCTATGGGCCACACAACAACCACGCCAGCTAGAAGAACTTCTTAGGCACAGTTAGCTTAGGGTAATGTTTTGAGTATGTTACTTTAAAAATTCTGTTTTTGATGTAGAACAAAATTTACTTAACATTTCGCAGTTTTCCAAATCCCAAAACTCAATACAAATGAAGCAACAACCCCTTAAAAAAACACTTTAGAAAGCATTGATAAGGCAACACCTACCTCAGGTGCACCAGGGGCAATTCCAATCAAAACCAACCACTTCTCCGAAGGATCACATTTATAGTTTATTATCTGATTGTTCACCAAGTTTGCTGTTCTTTCAAACATCTTAACTGGCTCAGAATCACCTGCCAGAAATAAGATGCAGTGAGACTTGTAACACACAAAATACTGTTTAATAGATAAAAGTACATTCAGAAAAAGAAGTTTTTAGAGCTGAAAAAAAACAGCACCTGGGATACTAGAAAAGTTAACAGAATTACTTCTTACCTTCAATTGACCAATGATACACGGAGGTTTGTGTGACCAGACCAAGCGTTTTTGGGGTAATCCATTTCCAGAATACAACCTGAAATGAACCAAGGGCATTTTGCTAAGGTCATGCAATCAAGTTTAGCATTAAGGAAATACAAGTAAAGCAGAGGCCGACAGATACTGCAATAACAAAATTGGAACCATTAAAAAAAAAGAAAAAAATTGAGACAGTAAATGCATTTGACCGGTTCAGGCATCTGATGCGATTTAATTTTCGCTTTCATCTCTATGTTAAATATTTGCAAGTGATCTTGAGTTGTTCCCGGTAGTTGAGCTACAAAAGCAATTTCATATTCTGTTAGCATAAAGCATAGATAGATTTTAAAAATTAAAGAAGACATAAAATTTATACTAGAGATATTTAATCTCCTTCTCCCTTAATTAGTTTTGTTAAAAGGAATGTGAAGCACTTGTATGACTTCCATTTCAACCATATTTTTGTTGCATTACAGGATCAAATTGAAGTAATTTCTGCTATAAGAACATGCTTGCTCTAAGCAGTGCTGAACAACTGTTTGATTTGCAAATACACCCAAGGAATATATGGATAAAACAATAGGGAAGTGATAATTACTCTGACCGTATATCACATACACTAAGATTCCATAAGCTGGGTCCTTGCAGTTAACATGTATTGCAACATTCATTTGTTCATTTTAGAAGCAAAAAGCAAGTAACAAATATTAAACACAAGGATGGTAAGTATCATTTTGAAAAATATATTGTTAACAAGTATTCCATTAAGAAAAACCTCAAACACAACTAGGTTCTTTGTAAGGCCAGATGCAAAACAGATCAATATCATGAATCCAATATGTGCTCTATGGACCACACAAGACAGCGATATTAAATATACAACCAAATAATCAATAACAAAAACGCTAAATAATTAATAATCACTATCAATTACTACACACATTTAACAAGCTTCAATAAAAATAACAACTTAAGGCTGGCAGTTAGGTAACTGACCTTTCAAAGCGAGGATTCTGGAATTTGGATTCATGAGAGCAGAGTCAGCTGTAATAGGCCGTCTCAACGGCTGCATCGGCATGCTCATGTCGATGATCACAACACTATTTTGTGGCGCGGTTTCCCTCACACAAATATACTTATCAGATTCCATAGTTACATTCGTGAATGTGATAAATTGTGGATTAATACCAACGCTCGGCAACTGCAAACAGACAACATCATCCAGATCACTCAAAATTCTAACTATGTCAAAACGTAAAGAGCAACTTTCAAACAGATCTAAGCAGGTTTTACAGATACTAGATCTGATAAAGTTTATAAAGTATTCGATTAAGCTTGGCAACCGTTGATTAACTATAATTCAGCTGAATTTTCTATAAAATAAACGACCGAACCGAAACGAAAGAGTGAGAGAAGGAGAGTGAAAGGAGAATACTTACAGTTAAAACCTCCTTCATGGCGATGGGAGCGTTCGCGGCCGCCATGGTGGCTCAGATCAAAGGATGAAGATCCACGAATCAGGAGCGGATCTAACGGCTGAGATTGAATCTTTCAATCGCGAGTCAAAACTGAACACTGAGAAAGAGACGAGCAAAACTATAAAAAAAAGTACTTTGCGAAGAGATCTGAGGCAGAGAATTAAAGCATTTGAAAAGAGAGAAAGTGAAGCAGATGGGAGAGATCCAATCCAAGGCACCGGAGAAAGTGGAACGGACGTGTAAAAAATGTGCCTTGAAACACTGGTGTGCGCATTAGCTAGCTCTTGGATTAATTATAGATGCTGGATCCGGGTAACAACCCGGTCCAAATTTCATTTTTATTTTTATTTTGAAAGGAGTCATTTGCAAAAGCAAAAGCAAATGTAAATAAATAGTATTAACCTATGTTAAATGTGACAAAAACTGAATTAAGGGATCCAAAAGATTAAAAAACACATGTAAATTCAACCCTTAGTTGGTGTTGGACTCACTAAATATCATTTAAAATTGATTTACGATTTAAATAAATTGATTGTGTATCAAATTATTGTGTATAATGTTTTATAAAACATCACAAAGGCATTTTACAATTCTAAAATTTTGCATTCTCAATTGGCACTTCCCTGAATAATAAAAGATGATAGTGGAGAGCCAACTTTCTTCGCTAATAACATCAGATTACATTATGGTTATACTTCCCATTTATGTTTGAATTTGTTAACCTTAACTTGTGTCCAAATCTACTCCAATATATATGCATCTTGAATATTGTAAGAGAATCAATTCGTCTCTTTGACTACCTTCTCTAGATCCAAAGTTTCTCCCGAAATATAGTTGAATTATTCATTTTCCATATTACCTACATGGTACATGTTATTGTCATATAAAAAATCCTCAATTCCGTTGTGATGTCACGAGTATAATCTTGTTAGAGAATTAGTTCATCATGGTTCATTGTTTGCTGTTTAACATATAACATCATGATTATTTTGGAAATACACCACATTAATTTTCAACTAACTTTCTTGACATTGCCTTAAGTCAATTTCTCACAAATCATAAGCAGTGGCAAATCCTAAAATTAAGTTTTGGGGGCTCTAGTAAAATTTTTAAAAATTTTAAGAGTTTAATAAGAATTTAAAAAAAAAAGGGTTTAATTAAATTTTATGAGATTAATAAGAATTTTAAGAGTTTAATTATTTTAAAAAAATTAAATGGTATAGTGAGAATTTAAAAAAAATTAAATAATTAAAATCTTCTAAAAATTAGAAAAAAAATAAAATTTTCTAAAACTTTGAAGTCTTAGGCACTTATAACGTTCCACCCCTAATCATGAGTCACTTGCACATCAAAATGAGCAATGTGAAGGATAAGCTTAGTTGGTAGGCAAACATCATTTAATGGAATTGGTTAAACTAGCTACAAAACTGGAATCCAACTCTATACTTGAATCTGACTCTATGCTGAAGTCTAACTCTAGGGTGAGATCTAATTATAAGATTGAACTCGCCATGTATAGGTGTTGATTAGCCTAGAATTCATACCTCATAGATTGGAACGAATTAGTGACCCTTATGCGTGCTTGAAAGTGAGTGAAATGAGCAACATGTATGGAATTGTACTGGTTAAGCTTGGAAAGAAGTTATATAATGTGAGAGTAGTCATATCCAAAGTCTCAATAGATAATCTCTATCTACACCTTCAGGATACGTTTATCATAGTAGGCATTTGTCCACAATAGATTAAATAACCAATCATATCACAATGAAAGTAAAGTTTATTAATCATTTCGTAATCAAACTTCACTCATGTAACAATTTCATCATCTTATTGCATAGCATAGCCTGGTATTAAAGATTCTAACGAACAAAATCAACCCATATAACCCCGACAAATTAGATAAGATGAACAATGAAAAATAGAGGTTGATATTCTAACAAAAAAAAAAAACCCAAAGTTGCATCGAAATATAAACATATGAAAACTAAGTGTCTACCTAAAGTATAATTTGGTGTCCATCTAGTGATCATAAAAAGAGCACTCTTTATTCTCAACATGCTACCCATAATTGTAAGTTCTTATTTTACTTGACATTTCTTGTAAATGAGCATTGGAAAACCATTTAACAATCATGTAAATAGTTGATAATACAATGGCTCCAAAAATCTTGACTTACTAGCTCATCCCAGTCATAATTGATGCTTAATATGATTTTTTTTGTATGGTTAAATATAGGGGTCAGTACTCGATCGAATTGAGTGAAAAGATATTTGAGTTAATCTAGCTAGTTGGTAAGTCTTATTTTATCATCTTAACTTATTTTGAAAAAAATTTCGAATCAAGTTGAGTGAAACAAAATTCGAGTCAAGTCAAGTTGAATTAAGTGTAATTAAAAATTAAACATAGCAAATTAAAATTTTATTACAAAGATAACTAATTTCATATTAAAACACATAAATTTGAAACTACATATATTTGAAAACTTTTTCAAAGCAAAATAATAAAAAATACTTATAAACTTAAATAATTAATTAACTTATTTAGGTCCCAAAAGTATTAAAAATTATTTTGATTTTTATTGTAATTTTTGTTGAGAGATAAATTTGTTCATTTTCAAACTTGACAGAGACCAAAAGAGCATTTACACCAATCTTTTATTTGAATTGCAAAATTTAATTCGATTCGAACTCGAAACTCAAATTATTTATTCGAATTGACTTGAATAACTCGATTCGATTAACTTAAAATTTAAAATTTTTTTCGATTTATCAAGTTTTGTTAACCCCTCCTTATTAACAATGTGATAGACGTTTTGTATTCAAATTTGCATACTAGGGTTGAGGAAGAAAAAAAAAGCAAAGAAATAAAAAATTAATGATGGAATTTGGACGATTTTTGAAATATAAGTTTAAGAATTATGATTATTTGAATAGAATTAAATTTTATTTTTATTTAATTTATAATTAATTATATTTTTATGATAAAAATTATATGTAAAATAGTGAATATAATTTTAAAGTCATATATAAAATTTATTTTTTAAAAAATTTGTAAGAGTTATTAATTATTTTATTTACTTGAAATTTATTTTTTTAAAAATATTTATAAGAGTTATTGATTATTTTTATTTACTTGAAATTTTATTTTTTAAAAATATTTATAACAGATATTTTAAAATTTTATCAAATAATATCTAAAAATCATAAAACAAAACTCATTTTATAAAAATAAATTCAAAACCCCAAAATCTATTATAAAAATAAAAAATAGATAGAAACAAATCAAACCATCAATCTAACCCAACTCACTCATATTATGTACATCCAAGAATGGATCTAGCTAGGCAGGCAAAAGTTTTTGAGCCCCTAAAATGATTTTTTATTTATTTATGTTATTTATAATTTATAAATTTTAAATTAGTAATAGTAAACTATAACTTTGATTTATAAAAATAATAAAATTTAATTTAATCTTTTAAAATTATAAAATTATAGACTATTAAAATGATAAAATTATATTTTTTTAGTCTCGTGAAAAAATACTGGCTTTTTTTATTGGTCGTCTACAATTGGACTCTTTTGGGCTACATTTAGGATTAGCAAAGCCCATCAATATCCACTTGAAACTATAAACCATATTTGGATAGACATTTGTGCGTGACCAAAAATTATGTCAATTATAAGATGATTTATAAATATTTGGTTTCAAAAATTAATTTGAGAAGATATATAATATTTATAATGTTAAAATATTATTACTAAATGAAATTCATATAATAATTAGTTTCTTATCGCTCGCAATGTAGAAGGTTAATATAAATAATATTATATTTAATTTTAAAAATTTATTACAAAATTTATAACTCTTAAATGTATAGTTTATTTTATGATTAGGATAAACTAAAAGAATAGTCACCTAATAATGAGAGTATTTCTATTTTATTTATCCAATTAGAAAAATTTTAATTTAGTCATTAATATTTTTAAACTTTAAATTTTTATCATTTTTCCGCTAAGTCATTAATCGTAAGTCAACCATTATAATTTTTTATTGATATAATAATAATTTTAGTCTTTTAAATTTATACATTTTATGAATTTATTTTTAAATCTAAAAATTCAAAAATATATAAAATATTTTTGAAAAAATTTAAAATCCCATTTTATAAACATGAAATATCTTATCCTTGTAGTTTTCATTTAATATAAAGTAGAAAACTTTGAGCTTGTTTTTTGGATTGGCGTTTCTTTTTCTGAATTTGTTAAACGTGCGATAGTGGAGGAATTGACGGGATTTAGAGCAAGAGTGCACACATGTTCACGGAATGAAAATGAGCTTAACAAATGCTTGGTAGATTGGAAAAGTTCAGGCATTTAAGTTTCTGGTTCTATCTGCGACGTATCCATTAGAGCACAAAGAGAGAGTTTAACCGAAAATGTTAAGTTTTGTATTCTACGCATCCTCCTTTGGGCAATTGATCTGGACTGTTGTCAATAATTAAATGTGTTATTTTTATGTTGGGATTTTGTCTTTATTTTTCGTGAAAAGTCATGTACGATTTATAAAAGAGTCGTTTTTATTGATGAAGATCAATACCCATAGGACTCAGGATAAATATTAGTATTAGATATGTGAATAATTGTAAAGATATCTACGTACATTATAACTTGAATAATCTATCCTGACATTTAAGGTGCTTAATTATATGAATTGAAAATAATTATATAAATTAAAAATTACATATTCATTTACTAAAATTTTAAATATAATAATAAAATTTGTCAAAATATAATTTTAAGCATTATATCGATTTAAATAACTAAAAATATTATTTTGACAAATTATTACGTAGACTGGAAATGGCAATACTAAACTAAGGCTTAGTTTGGATGGGCGGTGTGTTTACCTCCGGTGAGATTAAAAATAGCGGTGGCGGTGAGATTAGATACTGTAGCAGTGAGATTAGAAACAATGGTGGAGTTTGTGTTTGGATTCAAACATAGCTGTAGCGGTGAGGTGAGAATAAAAAATGACTATTAAGGACATCAGATTAGAATTGATATATAATAGAAATTTTTAAATTATTTTACTTTTTAAAATTATTAAAATATGTGAATTTATAAATTCATTTAATAAAATATTAAAAATATATCTTCCAATATTTTATTATAAATATTTAAGGAATTATATAATCAATTTAAATTATTTATTAGATAAAATGATAATTATTTTTAAATCAAAATAATTAAAAATATGTGAATTTATAAATTCATTTAATAAATATTAAAATGTATCTTTCGATATTTTACTATATAAAGTAAAAAATTAATATTTTTAAATCAAAATAATTAAAATTTAAAATAAATAATCTAAAAGTAGTTAATTCAATGAATGGCAAATTAAAATTTCTTTTGATAATAATGTATATTAGTTTGTTATAAAATAATGGGGAAAATGTTTATTATTTTAAATTAATAAAATTATCTCACAATGAAAATACAAAATTATTGAAGTAGAAGGTAAAATAAAGAAAGAGACAGAAAAAAAAAAGAGTAAAATGGAGAAAAAATAAGAGTAAGGGTATAAAAGGAAAAATGACCACCAATGAGATGTTGGAACATTTGACTGGAGCATAAAGCTCCAGTGGAGAAATTGGTGTCCAGTGTGTTGAGTGATGCTCTAATCGTTTTGTTCTTTACAATCCAAACGGATTGGTACGGTGCGATTTAGTAAAAAAATACTCCAAACGCACTAAAATGAGATCAAACGGACATCCAAAGTTAGCCTAAAAGATTACTAAACTAAGACACAAATGAATGAACTTTGTAAAAGCTCGACTGTCAAACAAATGTAACGAATAAATAGCATGAAATCATAAAATAGGGATTAAAACATCATGTTCTCATCAATAACTAAACCATAAATTAATATTCCCCATGCATGAAATAACGATACTCGTGTCATTCTATTCTCGGACGGTGACCTACGCGTACATAACTTGTTCTCTAGCTCCGCCAGATAACCCACCGCGTGTCATTCTCGAAGGTCACCTGTCAACCGTCACTGATTAACCCCCACCTTTTTATATTTCCCGTCGTGATTCGAGCTGAGCCCAAACAAACCACTATATATATGCTTATTAAGAAACTGGAACTCCCAGGATACTCTGGTTAAGAGCTTTACAGTTTAACTTCTTCAGTCAACGTCAGCAGTTTAAACCAAGAAAAAGAAGAAGAAACCATGGCTTCCCAACAGGAAAGAGATGAGCTTGATCGTAGGGCAAGGGAAGGAGAGACCGTCGTCCCTGGTGGAACCGGTGGCAAAAGCGTTGAAGCTCAAGAAAACCTTGCTGGAGGTAATATAATTAACAATGATTCTTTATTATTATTATTATCATTTTTATGAATAACTGTTTGCCTATTAATGGCTTTTCATTTGGTGGTGGCGGCAAAGGGAGGAGCCGGGGAGGGCAGGCGAGGAGGGACCAGATAGGAAGGGAAGGGTATCAAGAAATGGGTCGTAAAGGTGGGCTGAGCACCGTCGAGAAGTCGGGCGGAGAACGTGCGGCAGAAGAGGGGATTCCAATCAATGAGGACAAGTTCGCGACGAAGCAGAGGGGCTAAATAAGTAAAAAAGAAGGAAGAAATAAAAATCCAACGTTGTGGGAGGAAAGCAGCGGATGTTTATGGGTAGCTAAAACTAAATTTTAAGGAGGTATTCGAGTCATGTCACGTGTGTCATCAGTCATGTAGTCGTTAGTAGTAAGTAGCATGTAAAATGGATGTGTTTCAGTGTTTTTCTTTAAAGTAGCTAGGTGGAAAATGGAGATGTTTGATGTCAGTTTATGCTTCTCTGCAGTTAAAAGCTAACAATGGAGATGTTTGATATAAGTAATTATGACTTCCATAATTCATTTATGTTGTTTTAACGTATTTATCTCTGACAGATTTGGCAAAGATTTTAGTTGAGAATCAGAAAGCTTAAAAAAGTCGAAGCTATATATGATCTTTTCCACTTAAAAGAAGTTGTCGAGAAAAAAGTAAAAATGGAGATGCGGGGTATCGATCCCCGTACCTCTCGCATGCTAAGCGAGCGCTCTACCATCTGAGCTACATCCCCATTTTGGGGGTGCCTTGTTTTAGAATCCTAGTGGGTGATACTAGATGAATATATTTTAACTAAGAGAAGGTTGGCAAATCCATCTTAAATGAAAAAACCTATTTAGACTGGTTTCTACCGAATTGTAATCGCTTGTTGGGAAAGGAACCATCAACGGAAGGGCTAGACTAGAATGATCTTATCAATTTCGACCTTTTTAACAAGTTTCCATTTTTTTAGTATATGCATTACAATGTAAATGCAGACTAGTAGTAGTAAAACTAAAAATCATTTCCATTCCATAAAAGCAATTCTGCAAGATATGATGTTATATACAAAATCTAAAGAATCATTTTTCTATACGATCTTTTTTTTTTTTTTTATACCTCCTGTTTCTTTGTTTTTGGAACTGCGAGACATGGTGACAAAAATGGAGAGAATTCACATGGTGGGTGGGTCTCAAATCAGATGACGTGACAGCAGCAGCCCATTGTTGGAGGAGAAAGTGCTTCGCGAGATGAAACTATGTTTGAGGGAGGACACTGAAGCTGAGGTAGGGTCCTAAAGGAAAGCTCATGTGTAGTGCTTGATGATGCAACAGGAGCACTGCTTGATGACGCAATGGCAGGGACAAGAGAAGGGCAAAGCTGTTCCAGTGCCGATAAAACCTTGCGCATTCGCGGTCGTTGGGCCCTTTCACCTACGCACTCCGATGCAATGAGCACAACTTCATAAGCTTCCTCGTGGGAGTACTCCCTTAACTTGGTATCCATGATTTTGTCCAACAGGTGTCTACTGCCAATATTCGGTTGTGCCCACTCCACTATGTTGTCCTCTATACCAGATTCTGTTTGTTGGACAGCACGGCGGCCGGAAACCAGTTCGAGTAATAGGACTCCAAAGCTATAGACATCTATTGCTGAAGTTAGCTGATCTGCACAACATTGCAAGAGAGCTAATTCATTCATTCAATACTTGTCACTTGGTTACGAAGGAAGCAATGTGCTATTATCAATTCCATAAGAACCAAAATCAGAGCTTGTGGTAAACAAAGATTGGATAAAAGAGGCAAACAAATTAACCTGTAGCAAGATATTCAGGGGCAAGATATCCTTCAATACCGGAAGCTCGGGTTCGAAAAATTGGATCAGTGAGAGATGGATCAACGCCAGGAATGATTTTTGCGTAGCCGAAATCCGAAAGTTTTGCATTGAAGGCCTGCAACAATATGTGTCAGTGACTGATACAACTGCTAATGCCATGATCAACCATGAATGTTGCTATCATGTTACCATTAGCATACATACCGAATCTAGTAGGACATTCGCTGCCTTTAAATCTCGGAATATAATTCGTTGACCATGTAAGAAAGAAAGGCCTCTAGCAACATCCATGGCAATTCTGACCCTTGTTTCCCACGACAATGGTAAACGCTCAGGTATGAAAAGATGATCCTCCAAGCTTCCGTTAGGTAGATACTCACAGACCAAAAGCCTATGTTCCTCTTCCAAGCAATAACCAATAAGCTTGACCAGATTCGAATGAACATGGCGACCGAGGTCATTAACTACGCTCTACAGTCGATGCAAATCGATACATGAGGCAAAGAATAAATTTTCAAACAAAGTTACCATGATGAAGGAAGTAACCTACCAGCAACTCATCATGAGTCAGATTGCTGCCGGTTCTAAGCCGCTTCACAGCAACGGGTGTTCCAGTTGCAAGGCTTGCAGCTCTACAGGTCCGCTCATCAATGTACCCCATGAAAACATGACTGGACCCGCCGTCCCCAAGGCGATTCGCCAAAGCGAAGTTTCTAGTAGCCTTGTCTAGCTCAGCATATGTGAAAACTTTCAGATTGACGGTTGGAAAATCACTTTCAGATGTTATTTCACTCAGGAGACCGGTTGTAAGTCCTGAAGAGAGAACCATTTCTACGAGTTAATATAAGATTTAAGGCCATATGTAACTAAGTTATTCACATCAAAACCAAAGCCGTACACGCCGAATGAATAGATGTGAAACAAGTGGCTATTTAGCAAGACAAGCAGATTACTATATGATTGCTCAAATGTTTAAAAGAGTACTTCATGTCATTAGAAGTATCAAATTACATACATGCCTTTTGAGTCAATTTCAAGTGATAAACAAATACAGAACAAGCCAAAATGCCTTCTTTTCAAGGAAACATATAGTATAAGTGATTAACAAAAGGCTCGACATGTCTACCTGAAATCAAGTAATCCACAAAGATTAAGAACTATTGCATGAAATGAAAGAACCCAATCAAAACAATAGCTTAAGTTAATGGAATGGAAGGTAACAAGTGAAAAGAAAGATGGCATGAAATGGAAAAAACCCCATCAAAACAACACCTAAAGTTAAAAGAAACCTTCCAAGATAACAAGAAAAAGAGAAGACAATGTCATGGAATGAGAACCCCCCCCCCCCAACAACACACACACAAAGATAAAGAACTGTTGCATGGAATGAAAGAACCCCATCAAAACATAACAATAGCTTAAGTTAATGGAAAACCTTTCAGGATAACACGTGAAAAGAAAGATGGCATGAAATGGAAAGAACCCCATCAAAACAATACCTAAAGTTAATGGAAACCTTTCAAGATAACAAGAAAAAGAGAAGACAATGGCATGGAATGAGAAAACCCCCCATTAAAACATTATCTGAAGTAAAAGAAACCTTCCAAGGAAACAAGAAAGGAACAAAAAGAAACCATTGCATGAAATGAAAAATATCCAACTGAAAACATTGCCTGAATTAAATGAAACCTTCCAAGAAAGCAAGAAAGGAACAAAAAGAACGAAAGAAACGCCATTAATACATTACCTGAAGTGTCAGGGTTATTTTGCGCAGTAGGCCAGAAGTATTGCAAGCAATTGCCCATTGTCACTTCACTCAGTATCTACCTTTTCCTATCCTTTGGAAACCAAAAACGAAGAAACAAAGGGAATAAACTGTATGTATTTTGCGTAGAAACGAAAAGAAGAAGCTGAATGAACAATGTTAACGTGAACAAGTGCCTGGTAGAGAGGTCTCTGCTTCTTCTTCTTGTTCTTTAGCATGAAATCAGAGAAAAAAGGAGGCTTCTTTTTTATAGAGGGTTATATTTTTTGTTAAGACTTTTTCAACCCTGTTATGGCTGGGTTGTATTGGATATATTGCGGCTACAAGAAGGGGTAATTCTGAGGAATCAGTCAGCTTTCATTTGCTGCCTGCTAAGCCAGAATTTTCTTTTTTCAAGAATTAATTTGTAAATTTTTTTTTATAATTTTGAAGAATCAAACTATAATTCTATTATTTTTGTGTCGCATTTGCATAATATTAATGAATGTTTTTTTTAACAATTGATATAATATCTTGTGATTTTAAATTAATTTAAAAAAATTGATAACAACGAAACAGCTAAGCTAAACAGCGATAACAAGAACTAAATTAATTAGTCAAAATAATCTTAGTAGGATGAAGATCATCCTTGAGAAGCTCCCTTATAAATAATTTTTAATTTTTTCTAAACTAGTTTTATTTTTATTATCACATTAATAAATATGCTATAATTATTAAACTAAGTTGCTCAACCTAATAAATAATTTAAAAATCTGTGTATATAAACCTATTTTTAAGTATGTAATTGATATATATTTGAGAGTAAAAATTATAGTATAAATATATGAAAAATATTGAAATATACCAACATAGATAAGCATGTAGAATAAGAATAATGCAATATATACCAATATTAAATAAGAGATATAATTGTACCATATAGATATGCATCCAACACAAGTGTATCTTCAGATAAAAGAAAATTCACATCAATAAAAAATTACAACGAGATCGTTGATTAAGTTCACAATGGCTTCGATCACAGAAATTTGAGTAATGCCATAACCTTCAACTTGGCTGAAACATTGAAGAACAATCCCCCAAAGAGGAAGAAAATAAAAAAGAATCAAGAATATGAAATAATCAAATCAATTTTCTTTGTTGTTTTGATCCATCTTTCACCTAATAATTCAATAATATATTGAAATAAGTTAAGACTAAAGCAAATGAGCAAATGAATCCTTTTTTTTTATGCCACCATCTGCTCTTGTTGTTCTATGTACATTTGCTCCACCCACGATGGCAAAGTTGCGGTTCCCATCGGAGTAACATCTTTCACGAGGGAATGAACCCAGGACACATCTGGCTCTTCCATTTTAGATGCCATCATGTCTGTTGCTCTCACAGCAGGGTGGTTGTTTCTAAACCGGAACGAAGCGGATTTCCTAAGCTTGTTTAGCTCATCTCCTTGAATACCCCAATCCAGTTTCCCATTAGGGGAGCTCCAATCCAAATTGTTTGAAGACATTGTGCTTGTCGGATTAGCAGGTGCAGCAAGTCCGGCAGGGTTGGTCACTGCTCCACGGTCTATGAAACTCTGGCTCCGTTTTGCAAATGCTGAAGACCGGGAATTCATTACTGCTGCAGCCACTGCAGCCGATGAGTCATAACCGAATGCCGAGGGCTTCCTCACAGGGGATGATGTAAGGTTTGTTGGGTAGCTTGAACGTAGTTGGTTCGAGTTCTGGCGTATTCTAAGTCCAGTTGGAGATTGCAACTGGGCTTGTATTCCGGATTTTATGGACAGTCCCTTCAATGGAGGCAGCAGGGAAGGATCGAGAGATCCAAATGCATCATCGAGATTAGTAGGCTTCAAATCCCCGAGACGACCATATTCCTTACTCCAGCAAGATGGGGAGGAGAGACTCGATATCTCATCCATCAACTGTTGTTGCTGCAATTGATTTTCAAGCTCGAGTAACTCCATTTCCAAATCAAAATCTCGGGCACTAAAAGTAGTCTTCAAGCGCCTACCAGTTAGCTGCAATGCGGGTGGGGTGAGGTTAAAGTTGTTCTGCCACAAGCCTCCAGACTTTGGTGATGAAGAGGTTGCCAGAGGAGACATGGGCGGCGTTGAAGTTGTCGGCATCGGCAAAGATGAAGAACCAAGTGCTAGAGGACTCAAAGTTGTCATGTCTACTGCATTCATTGCAGCAGACCTCGGAGAAGGCATTGCTGATCCAGTGGAAGCATACACGGGACGTAATTCTTCAGGTTTGTGAGCAAAGAAACAAACTTTACGAGCACAACCGGTCTCATCTTTGCAAAGCCGAGTCCGGTACTGAGCAGGATGAAGCCAGGATTCGAACACACCATGAGCATATTCACAAGCATCACCCTTAGGACATGCCCCCCTTCGGAACTCAGGGCATGGCACACAACTATAAGGGTACTTCCTTGGGTCCCTTCTCCTCGCATTCTCACCAGGATGAACAAAAGGGCACTCAGTCCAATCATGGGAGTATGCCCTCGAGCAAGGCTTCACCTTAAATGTATACATCCGGAAGTCATCGGTCCCATATATCCCGTTGTTGATATCAGGCAGTGATACATCCATAGGATATTCTCTCTTCTCAGACCCCTCTTTTAGCAACTGAGGCATCGTTGTCTTATCGGATTCTTCTTCCCCCTTAAGAACATCATCGCCATTCAGTAATAACTCAATCACCTTTCTTCTGTAATTGCTTGAAGATTTTAAACCCGGTACAATCAGATCAACAGGTTTGTTCCCATTAGCATCTACACAATTCGCATCGGCAGATGTATCAAGCAACAGCTTGACAATCTCAACCGAAGAATCTGCACCACCAGCAACAGCGCAATGAAGGGCAGTAACCCCATCACTGCCACAAGCTCTATTCACATCAATCTTGCCACTTCCAATGATGTATTTCAAAATTTCGATGCTACCAAACATGGCCGCGATCATCAGAGGCGTCCGCTCTTCAAATCCCATCTTTCTCAACCCTATTCTCCGACCATACCAGAAGCTCGCTTCCCCGAAATCCAAACCTTTCTCTTCTACTTCACTTTTGAAGGCTACTAGATCATCAGATGCAGCCAATTCGAGCAAAATTGATTGAGAACCGGCTTTCGGCTCCTGTAATTCACCTTCCATGATGAAACTTGAGGGCTTATGTTCACTCTTTGAACCACTGCACATCCCAAAACACGGCCAGGCTAATTATTACATCAACAAGAACTCAGTTTCTCACTAAATAGCAATAATCAAACAAGAGCAAGATAGTTCTGCTACATCACAACACATACAATTTTTTTTCGATTTTTTTTGGAAAAAAAAAGGTAAATTAAAGAAACCCCAAATCTAGAATTATCAGTTCCATACACTACAAATCAAATAATACAAAAATTCAAACATAAAAGAAAGAAAACAGCTATGTTCTAAATCAAAAGACTTGGTCTATTCTAAGACTTCAGCATCTCAGAACCAAAACTCACAACTTTTGACCAAAAATCCAAAAACCCAACAAACAAGAACTCATAAATTCAAACCAAAGTTCAAGTATTTTTACCTATAAGCAGTCTCAGTTGAAGAAGAAGAAAAAAAAAAGGTATTAGTTGAAAGTAGGTGAGGAGAAGAGTGAGTTTGGTTTAGAAGAAAATTTGAGGAGAAAAAAGAGCAGGTTGGGGGGGCTTTTAAGGTTTGGGAAATGGTGTTTGTTTAGTAGGAAAATGGTAGGAAAGTGCGGCTTTCCTTCCCCTCACTTTCTATATTATGGGTCAAAGTCTAAACTTCAAAGGGCAGGCTTTAACTTATTCTTCTTCATCTCGATTCTTCCATGGCTATCATTATCATTGAGACATACAGGGGAAAGGTCCCCCTCTTCATTACTTAAAATTAAAGATGAAATGCAAATGCAAAACCAAATGAAAACATTATCTAGTTGGATGTTTTTAAACTCCAAAGCTGATTGGCCTTAGGTCTTAATGCGTACGTTAAAGATTCGCCCTCAGCTCACGCGCTTTGGAATTTTGTATACAATTTAATTTTATTAATTACTTTTTAATTATTTTGGATTTAGAGTTTATAGTATAGGTTAACTTGTAAATTTGATTATGGGTAGAGTCGAAATGAGTCTGAGTAAAATATAAGTTCGAAAAATAAGTTTGAATAAAAAATAAGTTTTATTTTCTAAACGGATTGGATCTTGAGTAAATTTTTTTATATTCGGATCCAACCTGAATTTATAAAAAAAAAATTGTTATTGTTTTTACTGTTTTGTCAGTATTTTTATTATTTTACTATCATCTCGCTATTATATTACTATTATTTTGTTATTATTATTTATATATTATATAACTCTTATTTTATTATTAATTTTGCTATTTTTTAAAGATATTTGTTTGCTAAGTTGTATCTATATTAGTGTTATTTTAATGTTTTAGTGTATTGATGCATTATATTTTTAAAATTTATTTTATATAAAAATTTTAATTCAAGCAGTCACACTCAAGTTTTAACATTTTTATCTAGGTCGATTTAGACAAAACTTTAGGTCCATATTTTAGGTAAAACCAGACTCAAGCCTATAAAATGAGCCTAAATTTTTACTTAATTCAGCCTAACCATGATCAGCTTTATTTATATATTATAAATTTCATTATTTTATTTTATCATATATATTTAATAAAACAAAGTAAATGCACAAACATTTACCCTTAAAAGGAAAATGGATTATTTCTTTCTGTGTTTTATATGAATTTGTGGAAAATAATTTTATCCATTACAGAAAAACCACTGAAAAAAAGTACTATATTTAAACATTTATTTTTAATTATAATATATTTAGTATATATTTTAAAAGAATGATACATTTAATTTAAGTAGTCAAAATTCTTTCATGATAAGAAGAAATGATTTTAAAGTATCATTGCATTCGCATTTAAATTTTACAACACATTAATAATAATTTTATTATTTTTAATACACAATATTTTATTAATAATTGAAAAACTTACAGCCAAAGAATGAAGGGCTGACCTTTGAATTCAGATTATTTGTTTGAAACTTTTACAAAACATTTATAATGTTTGTAGTTGTTAAATTTAATTTCTTACTAGAATTATCATGTTTTTAAAAAATAATTTTTAGTTTATTATGATTACTTTTTACTCAAATTATTAGTCAAATATCAAATGAGTTAATACATAAATCAACTCGTGGATTGTACATCATAAAAATCTAGTATATTTAATACAATAAGTTACATACATTCAAATTGTGACAAGTGGCATAATTATAATTTTTATTTCTTTTTTAATTTTTAATTATCCATTTTTAATTAAAATATTATTATAAATATATCATCATTTTTAAATAAAAATAATTTCAATTTCAAATTGTAATTAATTTTATTTTTATTAAATTAAATTATCAACTAATTTAATTGGTTGTATAATTTCATTAAAATTATTATTGTTTACATTAAATTTTTTAATATTTTTTTATTCTACAAGCAATCTTGAAAAATTGATATGAGTCTTTTTTTTAAATATTTATTTTTAATATTTTGTTATATTCTATAAAACATTTGTCAACTCCTAATATTACTTGTAGAGTTTAAAACTCCACTAACAAAATAATTTAACTTGAAATATACATTTTATAATTAATTAAAATCTTCTTCTTCTTTTTTGTTTTCCGATATTCTATCTTTTTTTCAATTTTTAATTAAAAAGTAATATAATATTCACTTCACATTTTTTCAAAATTTAAATATTAAATCATTTGAAAAATAAATATATTCTACCTTTTTAAATATTTAACTTTTTCATTATTTAAATATTTAATTATTTTAAAAGTTGATATAATTTTTCAAATTTTTAACAATTATTTAAACAATTAAGGCTTAATGCATAATTTGGTACTTAAATTTGACATTTTAAAAAGTGATACTTATGTTAATTTTTATCAAATATAATACATGTATTTAACAAAATTATACATTTTGGTACTTGAAGTCCAAAATACTAGAATTTATATAAATCTTAACAAGTAAATAGTTCATGTAGTGAGATTTTAATATTTATATTTTATTTATATTATTTTTACATAATATTCTAATTATTTTATCATATTTTTCCATGTCCAAAATAATGTTTTAATCTCAATATTTTTTATGTAAGTAATTTTACATGTTTATTAAATAATATTTTTACTTTACATAATCAATTTAACTAATATTACTCAGATTATTGGATATAATATAAATAGATATATTAATTAGTTTTATAATTAAAATATTACAATAATAGAAAGCCTCAAACCATAATCTAATATATATACTAAAGTAAGGTTAGGACACAATTTTGAGAATTTTAAGTTTCAAATGAGTTCTTTATGTGACAAATCTCACCAGTAATTGACTGACATGTCAGCTTATTATTATTATATTAATTATGTGGGTTTCAGTGGTCAATAAATTGATTTATTTAAATTTCTATTTCAGTACTAATTATTATGGTGTAATTTTTATTAAAGTTTATTAATTTATACATACATACAATTAAGTTCTTAATTATTTTTATTTTTCATTTTGACCTTATTAGGAAAAATTAATAAACGCCATATAAGGTACAATATTATCATTTTTACTTTTCGGGTACGCTTTTAGGCCGGATCAAGATGACCCGACGATGAACAAGTATAATTATACCTTAAATTAGTTTAGAGTTTTTTATAATGATTTGTTCAAATAATTAACAATCACTTTCATACCAACCTTAAAAGTGGGAAAGTTTAGGCAAAAAAAAAAAGGCCCATTTAGAAAATAAGTCAAACCTCGGGTAAGAATTTTTGGGCTTGAGCCCTATTCGACTTTGCAAAAAAATAACCCTGTTGTTTTCCACTATCTTCTTGTTGTTTTCCCACTGTTTTACTGTCATTTCACTATTATGTTGTTATTGTTTAGATATTGTATAATTATTATTTTATTGTTAATTTTACTATTAGTTTAAAACCAATTGCTTATTAAGTTGCACATATCTTATTGTTATTTAAGTATAAATATTTTTTATAAAAATATTTTCAATTTGTTAGGAAACATTTATTTTAATGGTTTTAGTGTTTTTGATGTATTAAATTTTTTAAACTTTTAAATAAAAATTAATATAAGAGGGCTAAACCGAAATTTTAGCATTTTTATTCAGGTCAGGCTTGAGAAAAAATTTAAGCCCATTTTTCATCAATTGTGTAATGACCCGAACTTTACAGTTATCGGAAAAGTGTATTTTCGGGTCTCCATTTCTGAAAAATGGACTCGTAAATATTTATTAAAAATATTTATGAAGTCAAGTGAGTTGTTAATTAGAGTTTAATGAAGTGAATTAGCTTAAATTAAGGATAATTAGATAAAAGGATTAAATTGACTAAAATGTGAAAGTTTAATTGTAGATTAAAAGAAAATCAAAAGGACCAAAATGGAAATTATGCCATTTGTCCTAAGGCGACAAATAATTGATATTTATTAATGTTATTATTATTAATTGAATTTATATTATATTATGAAATAAATTAAATAAAGATATGTGTATGGTAATGATTTGATATAAATGTGTTAATAAAATACATACATTTGGAATACATGTATTTGATATTAAATAGATATTTATTATTTAAAAAATATATTTATTAATTAAGTAATTATATTATAAGATATTTATATGATAAATAAATAAAAGTAAGACAAATGTATGGTGCATATGGTGACATGTGTGATACTAATATACATACATTTGTAAAATACATGTATACTTACTTATTATATAGGTATATTATTAAATTATATATATTATTATTAAGTAAAAATATTTATATAATAAATAAATAAATAAAAGAAGACAAGTGTAATAATATATATCTATACAAATGTATAATAGATATTGGATATTAAATAGATATTTTATAATTATTATTGTTATATTATATTATATATATATATATATATATATATATATATATATCAACGAAAGTAAAAGAAATAAAAAAATCAGAATGAACAACGAAAACAGAGAAGGAAAAAAGAAGAAAAGAGAAAGAGAGAAAAGGAGGGATTGAAGTTTTGAAGCTTTAAACTTTAATAGGTAAGTTAATTTAGCCCTTTTTATTTAATTTTTATGTTTTAGAAGTTTTGGAACAAGATTTTGATGAAATTAAGTTGATATTTTGAAAGTTATTAGATTTCTAAATAATATTTATGTTGAGTAAAATGATGAAATAAGGGTTAAATTGATAGAAATTCAAGTTAGAAATGAAATAAGGATTGAATTGTAAAGTAATTCATAAGTTTTATGTTGAAGGGCTAATTTGAGGAAATTTCAAAACTATTGAAATAAGCTGAAAATTTAGTAGTTAAATTTGAGTTTGGATGGAACTTGAATAGAAATAGAGTATGAATTAAGTTATTAGAGTGAATGAATTAGTTAGGACCTAATTGAAAATAAGGTGTAAATTGAATAGAAATTCAATTATTTGTTATAATGAGTGCTGAAAATTAATGGTATAATTATTTTAATTCCCGTAGCTAATGTTGTCTCAGGAAATCTTGGCTAAGTAAGGAAAAGACAAAGACAACGGGAGTTAGCTTGGAAATTACGGTTTGTATATCTATAATCCGAACTTAATACTTAAATTGTTGGATTTATTATTTAATATATATATATATATATATATATATATATATATATATAGTAGGTGTTTTGATATGATTATTTGAATTGGATTGAATATTGATTATATTGAATTGATTTATGAATATATGTGAATGTTTGAATTGAAATGAATATTGATGTGGAAATTGAATAATAAATATTTGTTATATTGGAAAATATATGTAGTTGGAAGTGTGATGAAATTGATAGAAAAATGTGATTATTGTGAAATTGAATATTTGTTATTGAAAAATGAATTGAGTTATATTGAATTGGGAATAAATGTGATTGTTGAAGTGTATAATGATTGGAAACTGGAAAGTGAATTGGAAACCCTATTAACAGTGTCGGGCTAGGTTGGAAATAGTTGGCATGCCATAGGATTGGAAGAGTTCAGGGATATTTTGACCTCGAGTCGATGAGACACTGGGTGTCACTATATTTCTTCGGATAGATTTGATGAGGTACTGGGTACCACTTTACTTCGGCTAGGCCGATGAGACACTGGGTGTCACTATATTGCTTTGAACTATCTGATAAGACACTGGGTGCCATTCTGGTGTGTTTGGTTGGATCTGTGTATCCGTCTGAGTCCGAGTCATGTTAATAGGGGTTATTAAATATAACAGTGATCAGATTGATACTGAATGAAGAATTGAAATGTGGACTGAAACACACGAATCGTATTATACAGTGAAAGCTATCTGGGATAGCAAGTTGATTTAATATGAATGGTAATGACTGTTATTGAAATGGATATGTACAGAACACTGATTGAAAAGTGAATAGTTGAATATAGTTTATTGATATTAAACAGTGAACTAAAGTATGATTGAGACAAATGAATTATGTAGCTCTGGATTGGATAAAAGTAAATATTATAATTGTTTAATGACTTGTGAATAAATCATGGAAAGCTATATAGGTTAGTAAGTGAAAAGAATGAAATAAGTTACAATAAATTTATCTATGAATTAAATAATTGAATAGTTATGATTGTTATATGATATTAATTTGTTATATTTTTATTTTATTAAGTGTTTGGATTATAGAAATACCACTGAGTATACCCATACGTATCGTATGGTTTATTTCCATGTGCAGGTTAAGTTAAAGTGAGAATGTTGAATCAGCATCCCAAGCCGATCCCGAATTCAACGAGGTAAAGCGTGTTAATTGTTGATAATGGCATGTGTAATAGCCCAAAATTGGGTCTAGTTGGAACAGAGGTTTCGGGACCACAAAATATGAGATAAAAATAATTATTTTATGATTATTTTGAGGTCTATAATATGATTGCATGATTGTGTGAAAATTTCGTGAAGAAATTCTATGCATAAAATGCTCAATTTGAAGTTAGGGACTAAATAGAATAAGTTGCAAAACTTTCATTCTAGAAGTTTCTAGTATGAAATTGCTTTGAAATATTAATTAGGAGGTCTTAAATAGGTATTTGACCAATTTCTAAGTGATGGACAAAAATTGGACATGGATGGAATTTTTGAAAGTTTAGTAAGGAAGGGCATTTTGATCATTTGGTAATTAAAAGAAATAAAAAGGGAAAATAAAGCCAAAATTTACTCATCTTTTTCATGGAGGCCGAAATTAGCATGGGGAAAACCATGGCTAGGGTTTTCAAGCTTTCCAAGCTCAATAGTCAGTCCGTTCTAACCCCGTTTTTCAAGTTCTTTACGTTTTTGGAATCTTGGTAATTTGATTAAGCTTATTCTAGCAATAATTTAAGCTAGGGTTCATATTTGGAAAAATAACCATAGGTGAAATGTGTTTATTTTGCTGTTTTATGATAGAATATGAGGTTTTAAATTATGTTAGACAACTTGTGCTACTCGGTTTTGAGTGAAAACGAGTAAAATGGCTTAATCGGTAAAAATACCTAATAGTCATAAGTATATGTTAGAGTGAGAATTTGATGTTGCCATAGAAGGGAAAAGTGATCAGCATGCCATAAAACATAAGAATAAGGGATGAAGTTTAATTCCCGAGCCTAGGGGCAAAAGTGTAAATATGTAAAAGTTTAGGGGCAAAATTGTAATTTTTCCAAAGTTTGAGTTAAGGACTGTTTTGAATAGTAAATTAATTAAATAAGTAAAATATGATGTTTTAGATCCCGAAAAATGAGATTTGAACCTAGAATGAGAGAAAAATCGAAAATTAGGAAAGTTGGTAAAATGATCGTTTTAGTATCGAGGTAAGTTCATATGTATAATAAGCATTAATTTATGCATGTTTCAATGTAAAATTGATATATTTATTATAATTTTCGAGGTGTTGAAAGTATGTAAGTTGGTATGATAATAATACAACAATAATGTTGTAATTTATATTTGAAAGTTAAATTCAATGAATTAATTGAATTATGTTAAATTAAATGATTATGGTGCCAAGTTTATGAATTAATTTAAAAATATGTCTATGGTACATGAAGTGCATTGAATTATCATACATAAATGTGATTTCTATGATTATGGATATTATGGGAAATTGTAAGCTCATATGATTTTTAATAAGGCAATGTGTAATTTAATGTTATTGCCTTGATATTAAATGAGATGTAAGTTTATATGTAAGTAATACATCAATATTACTTGTATTATGATATTTTATAATAATATTGAAAATATGTTTGTAGATAATTACTTGATTGGTGAAATTGTTGGAAAAGAGAGAGAAATCCCGGTTGAACCTTCGGAAAGATTGGATGTATGTAGCTAGGTCACATGTATGGTGCTGAGTGCACATCATGTGTACAAGAGAGCTACAAGACATTATGATGTAGCTAGGTCGCATGGGTGATACTATGTGTACACCATGTAGACAAGAGAGCTACGGGATATATGTAGCTAGGTCGCATGGGTGGCTCCAGGTGAAGGACACCATGTAGACAAGAGAGCTACGAGATAAATTGGCTAGGTCACATGGGTGGTACTGAGTGTTTACCATGTGTACAAGAGAGCCGATCTCTATGATGGGTAGAGCTATGTGCTGAAACCACCAAGTATCAAGGATTGATCCGAAGTGTTCAACGGGAGACTCTCTATGTATTGCTTTGTGAGTTTTGTGATGAATAAGTGCATGAACTTGGTTATGTGAATGATATGTTCATTAAGTGACCAGGATGTGGTAAGGTTATAAACAAGTAAGTTATACATGAGGATGATTTTATGGTGACCTTGTGATCATGGGCCTATACTTGTGATGTATGAAATGTGGTGAAAATGATTTGTGATATGTATGTTAAAATGAGGCTAATACAAAGAAAGTGTGAAAGAGTGAATTAGCAATAAAACTGTTTTGGACAGTAGCAGTGACATGAATTTGAAAAATCACCAAAAATAGTAGAAATTGAATCAGAGACTGAATGAGATATTAAATTAAATTTTAATGAGTCTATTTTCATATAAAAGAAACAGAGCAAGAAAAGGAGTTCTATATTTTGATATATTTATGTTTTTGTGAGACTGGTTTAGAATGATTACGTGATCCCCTGTTCTGACTTTGGAAAATCACAAAAAATTGGATAAAAATAATTAGAGGCTTAAAATTATATTTTTAAAATTCCTAATGAGTCTATTTTCAATATAAATCAACAAGAACATAATCCGATTCTGTATTGTGAGATAATTAATTTTTAGTGAAGAGAGGTCAGAACTGTCAGAATGTGAAATAGGGGAAATTTTAATGAATAAACTGTACTAATTGGCTAAACCAAAAATTATGAAAATTTTATGGTGCAAAGATATGTGAGTCTAGTTTCAGGGGAAATTTACGGATCTTAATTTGGAGCTTTGTACCTCGAATTATAAATAAGTAAGTGACTATGACTTGTGTGGACAGTTTGATGTGAGCATTTATTAGTAAATTGTAAAATCGTACTTACAAGAATGCTATATACATTAAGGATGTGGAATGGAGAGGAGGAGGAGGAAAATAAATATATGTGGAATACATGGAAACTATGGTATATGAAATATTGATATAATAAAATAAATGATATGTGTTTATAAGAAAACAGAAAGAGAATGATATGTATCATGACATGTGTATATATATATATATGACTAGTCTCAATGTAATGCTTGTAGAGTATGGAGTTGAATTAAAATGTTTAGGCAAACATGTTATTTACGCATCTGAATTGTGGTATTTTATAAAGATATGATCTAGTTTTAAATATGAATGCTTGATGATTAAGCTGAAGATATTTGGTAAGATGATAATCTTGGTATAAATGTATAAGTGGTACTATAATAAACAAGGTAAAATGAGTATGAGAGACACATGTATGATGATATAAAAATGCTATGTTTGTGGTTTAATTGAGAATATTTAATTATTAAATGAATACCATGTTATATGCTTTTGATTTTGTATAAGTGTGTAAGAGATTAAGGTTGACCAAAGCTTGGAAAATAGCCTAGGTATATTCCACACAGGCAGAGACACGACCATGTGTCTCAGCTATGTATGGAACATGACTTTGGGACACGGGCGTGTGGAGCCTTAAAGCATGAAATTTTCAAGATTTTCGTAAGTTCTCGGTTTAGTCCCGAACCCTTTCTAAAGTATGTTTTGGGCTTCGTAAACTCAAATAAGGGACTATGTGTAAGTGAATAAACGTTTTGAAATATGAATGAAATTTTATGGCCCGTATTTTAGTTTAGTGTTTGTATGTTTGTCCGGTAACGCCTCGTACCTTATCCCGGCCTCGGGTACAAGTAAGGGGTGTTACATTTAGTGGTATCAGAGCAGATTTAGTTGATTCTCGGACTAACATAGCAAGTGTGAGAGTTTAGTTATACATGCCACAAATATGTGATAGTGTGATGTCTCCCGACACTAATGAGGACCATTTTGTTTAAAATGAAGTATTCTCCAACCGAGCTACATCTGACCATTTAATAGTAATATTGAAGTATTTAAATAAAATGTAGCTATGATGTGTTAAACTCGGGAAGGTATGAATAAGAATTCGTGATATATGTATATGTGATAATATGTCAGATGAAAGTTTATATAGTGATATATTTATTCATATTTGTTTGGCCTACATATGCTGTTGAATGCTTGACTAAATTAATTAGTAAATGTGATCACTAAAGTTATTCAAAATTCATAGAA